>NC_034180.2:39996121-40106121 GCF_002021735.2 Oncorhynchus kisutch
TATCTCTGTGTAATACCACTCTACTCTCTCCTATATCTTGTGTAATACCACTCTACTCTCTCTCTTTTTCTCCTGTGTAATACCCCTCTACTCTCTCCTATATCTCTGTGTAATACCCTCTACTCTCTCCTTTATCTCTGTGTAATACACCATACTCTCTCCTATATCTCTGTGTAATACCCCTATACTCTCTCCTTTATCTCTGTGTATACCACTCTACTCTCTCCTTATCTCTGTGTAATACCACTCTACTCTCTCCTTTATCTCTGTGTAATACCACTCTACTCTCTCCTTTATCTCTGTGTAATACCACTATACTCTCTCCTTTATCTCTGTGTAATACCACTATACTCTCTCCTTTATCTCTGTGTAATACCACTCTACTCTCTCCTTTATCTCTGTGTAATACCCTCTACTCTCTCCTATATCTCTGTGTAATACCCCTCTACTCTCTCCTTTATCTCTGTGTAATACCCTCTACTCTCTCCTTTATCTCTGTGTAATACCACTCTACTCTCTCCTATATCTCTGTGTAATACCACTCTACTCTCTCCTATATCTCTGTGTAATACCACTCTACTCTCTCCTATATCTCTGTGTAATACCACTCTACTCTCTCCTTTATCTCTGTGTAATACCACTCTACTCTCTCTTTATCTCTGTGTAATACCACTCTACTCTCTCCTATATCTCTGTGTAATACCACTCTACTCTCTCCTTTATCTCTGTGTAATACCACTCTACTCTCTCCTTTATCTCTGTGTAATACCACTCTACTCTCTCCTTATCTCTGTGTAATACCACTCTACTCTCTCCTATATCTCTGTGTAATACCACTCTACTCTCTCCTATATCTCTGTGTAATACCCCTCTACTCTCTCCTTTATCTCTGTGTAATACCACTCTACTCTCTCCTTATCTCTGTGTAATACCACTCTACTCTCTCCTTTATCTCTGTGTAATACCACTCTACTCTCTCCTTTATCTCTGTGTAATACCACTCTACTCTCTCCTATATCTCTGTGTAATACCACTCTACTCTCTCCTTTATCTCTGTGTAATACCCCTCTACTCTCTCCTATATCTCTGTGTAATACCACTCTACTCTCTCCTATATCTCTGTAAATACCACTCTACTCTCTCCTATATCTCTGTGTAATACCACTCTACTCTCTCCTTTATCTCTGTGTAATACCACTCTACTCTCTCCTTTATCTCTGTGTAATACCCCTCTACTCTCTCCTATATCTCTGTGTAATACCACTCTACTCTCTCCTATATCTCTGTGTAATACCACTCTACTCTCTCCTATTATCTCTGTGTAATACCACTCTACTCTCTCCTTTATCTCTGTGTAATACCACTCTACTCTCTCCTTTATCTCTGTGTAATACCACTCTACTCTCTCCTATATCTCTGTGTAATACCACTCTACTCTCTCCTTTATCTCTGTGTAATACCCCTCTACTCTCTCCTATATCTCTGTGTAATACCCCTCTACTCTCTCCTATATCTCTGTGTAATACCACCCTACTCTCTCCTATATCTCTGTGTAATACCCCTCTACTCTCTCCTATATCTCTGTGTAATACCACACTACTCTCTCTTTATCTCTGTGTAATACCACTCTACTCTCTCCTTTATCTCTGTGTAATACCACTCTACTCTCTCCTATATCTCTGTGTAATACCACTCTACTCTCTCCTTTATCTCTGTGTAATACCACTATACTCTCTCCTTTATCTCTGTGTAATACCACTCTACTCTCCTCTATATCTCTGTGTAATACCCCTCTACTCTCTCCTATATCTCTGTGTAATACCCCTCTACTCTCTCCTTTATCTCTGTGTAATACCACTCTACTATCTCCTTTATCTCTGTGTAATACCACTCTACTCTCTCCTATATCTCTGTGTAATACCCCTCTACTCTCTCTCTCTATATATCTCTGTGTAATACCACTCTACTCTCTCCTATATCTCTGTGTAATACCCCTATACTCTCTCCTTTATCTCTGTGTAATACCACTCTACTCTCTCTTTATCTATGTGTAATACCACTCTACTCTCTCCTTTATCTCTGTGTAATACCACTCTACTATCTCCTTTATCTCTGTGTAATACCACTCTACTCTCTCCTTTATCTCTGTGTAATACCACTCTACTCTCTCCTTTATCTCTGTGTAATACCACTCTACTCTCTCCTATATCTCTGTGTAATACCCCTCTACTCTCTCCTATATCTCTGTGTAATACCCCTCTACTCTCTCCTTTATCTCTGTGTAATACCACTCTACTCTCTCCTTTATCTCTGTGTAATACCACTCTACTCTCTCCTATATCTCTGTGTAATACCCCTCTACTCTCTACTCTCTACTATATCTCTGTGTGATACCACTCTACTCTCTCCTATATCTCTGTGTAATACCCCTCTACTCTCTCCTATATCTCTGTGTAATACCACTATACTCTCTCCTTTATCTCTGTGTAATACCACTCTACTTCTCCTATATCTCTGTGTAATTACCACTCTACTCTCTCCTTATCTCTGTGTAATACCACTCTACTCTCTCCTATAACTCTGTGTAATACCACTCTACTATCTCCTTTATCTCTGTGTAATACCCCTCTACTCTCTAATATATATCTGTGTAATACCCCTCTACTCTCTCATATATCTCTATTACATACCACCCTACTCTCTCCTATATCTCTGTGTAATACCCCTATACTCTCCCTTTATCTCTGTGTAATAGCACTCTACTCTCTCATATATCTCTATGTAATACCCCACCCTACTCTCTCCTATATCTCTGTGTAATACCCCCTATACTCTCTCCTTTATCTCTGTGTAATACCACTCTACTCTCCTCTATATCTCTGTGTAATACCCCTCTACTCTCTCCTATATCTCTGTTTAATACCCTCTACTCTCTCCTTTATCTCTGTCTAATACCACTCTACTATCTCCTTTATCTCTGTGTAATACCACTCTACTCTCTCCTATATCTCTGTGTAATACCCCTCTACTCTCTACTATATCTCTGTGTGATACCACTCTACTCTCTCCTATATCTCTGTGTAATACCCCTCTACTCTCTCATATATCTCTATGTAATACCACTATACTCCCTCCTTTATCTCTGTGTAATACCACTCTACTCTCTCCTATATCTCTGTGTAATACCACTCTACTCTCTCCTATAACTCTGTGTAATACCACTCTACAATCTCCTTTATCTATGTGTTATACCCCTCTACTCTCTCCTATATCTCTGTTTAATACCACTCTACTCTCTCCTATATCTCTATAAAATTCCACTCTACTCTCTCCTATATCTCTGTGTAATACCCCTCTACTCTCTCCTATATCTTTGTGTAATACCCCTCTACTCTCTAATATATATCTGTGTAATACCCCTCTACTCTCTCATATATCTCTATGTAATACCACCCTACTCTCTCCTATATCTCTGTGTAATACCCCTATACTCTCTCCTTTATCTCTGTGTAATAGCACTCTACTCTCTCCTTTATCTCTATGTAATACCACTCTACTCTCTCCTTTATCTCTGTGTAATACCCCTGTACTCTCTCCTATATCTCTGTGTAATACCCCTCTACTCTCTCCTTTATCTCTGTGTAATACCACTATACCCTCCCCTTTATCTCTGTGTAATACCACTATACTCTCCCCTGTATCACTGTGTAATACCACTATACTCTCTTCTATATCTCTGTGTAATACCACTATACTCTCTCCTTTATCTCTGTGTAATACCACTCTACTATCTCCTTTATCTCTGTGTAATACCACTATACTCGCTCCTTTATCTCTGTGTAATACCAATATACTCTCTCCTTTATCTCTGTGTAATACCACTCTACTCTCCTCTATATCTCTGTGTAATACCCCTCTACTCTCTCCTATATCTCTGTTTAATACCCCTCTACTCTCTCCTTTATCTCTGTCTAATACCACTCTACTATCTCCTTTATCTCTGTGTAATACCACTCTACTCTCTCCTTTATCTCTGTGTAATACCACTCTACTCTCTCCTATAACTCTGTGTAATACCACTCTACTATCTCCTTTATCTATGTGTAATACCCCTCTACTCTCTCCTATATCTCTGTTTAATACCACTCTACTCTCTCCTATATCTCTATAAAATTCCACTCTACTCTCTCCTATATCTCTGTGTAATACCACTATACTCTCTCCTTTATCTCTGTGTAATACCACTCTACTATCTCCTTTATCTCTGTGTAATACCCCTCTACTCTCTCCTATATCTCTGTTTAATACCACTCTACTCTCTCCTATATCTCTATAAAATTCCACTCTACTCTCTCCTTTACCTCTGTGTGATACCACTCTACTATCTCCTTTATCTCTGTGTAATACCACTCTACTCTCTCCTTTATCTCTGTGTAATACCACTCTACTCTCTCCTATATCTCTGTGTAATACCACTCTACTATCTCCTTTATAACTGTGTAATACCCCTCTACTCTCTCCTATATCTCTGTTTAATACCCCTCTACTCTCTCATATATCTCTATGTAATACCACCATACTCTCTCCTATATCTCTGTGTAATACCCCTATACTCTCTCCTTTATCTCTGTGTAATACCACACTACTCTCTCTTTATCTATGTGTAATACCACTATACTCTCTCCTTTATCTCTGTGTAATACCACTCTACTATCTCCTTTATCTCTGTGTAATACCACTAAACCTCTCTCATTTATCTCTGTGTAATACCAATATACTCTCTCCTTTATCTCTGTGTAATACCACTCTACTCTCCTCTATATCTCTGTGTAATACCCCTCTACTCTCTCCTATATCTCTGTTTAATACCCCTCTACTCTCTCCTTTATCTCTGTCTAATACCACTCTACTATCTCCTTTATCTCTGTGTAATACCACTCTACTCTCTCCTATATCTCTGTGTAATACCCCTCTACTCTCTACTCTCTACTATATCTCTGTGTGATACCACTCTACTCTCTCCTATATCTCTGTGTAATACCCCTCTACTCTCTCATATATCTCTATGTAATACCACTATACTCCCTCCTTTATCTCTGTGTAATACCACTCTACTCTCTCCTATATCTCTGTGTAATACCACTCTACTCTCTCCTTTATCTCTGTGTAATACCACTCTACTCTCTCCTATAACTCTGTGTAATACCACTCTACTATCTCCTTTATCTCTGTGTAATACCCCTCTACTCTCTAATATATATCTGTGTAATACCCCTCTACTCTCTCATATATCTCTATGTAATACCACCCTACTCTCTCCTATATCTCTGTGTAATACCCCTATACTCTCTCCTTTATCTCTGTGTAATAGCACTCTACTCTCTCATATATCTCTATGTAATACCACCCTACTCTCTCCTATATCTCTGTGTAATACCCCTATACTCTCTCCTTTATCTCTGTGTAATACCACTCTACTCTCCTCTATATCTCTGTGTAATACCCCTCTACTCTCTCCTATATCTCTGTTTAATACCCCTCTACTCTCTCCTTTATCTCTGTCTAATACCACTCTACTATCTCCTTTATCTCTGTGTAATACCACTCTACTCTCTCCTATATCTCTGTGTAATACCCCTCTACTCTCTACTATATCTCTGTGTGATACCACTCTACTCTCTCCTATATCTCTGTGTAATACCCCTCTACTCTCTCATATATCTCTATGTAATACCACTATACTCCCTCCTTTATCTCTGTGTAATACCACTCTACTCTCTCCTATATCTCTGTGTAATACCACTCTACTCTCTCCTATAACTCTGTGTAATACCACTCTACTATCTCCTTTATCTATGTGTAATACCCCTCTACTCTCTCCTATATCTCTGTTTAATACCACTCTACTCTCTCCTATATCTCTATAAAATTCCACTCTACTCTCTCCTATATCTCTGTGTAATACCCCTCTACTCTCTCCTATATCTCTGTGTAATACCCCTCTACTCTCTAATATATATCTGTGTAATACCCCTCTACTCTCTCATATATCTCTATGTAATACCACCCTACTCTCTCCTATATCTCTGTGTAATACCCCTATACTCTCTCCTTTATCTCTGTGTAATAGCACTCTACTCTCTCCTTTATCTCTATGTAATACCACTCTACTCTCTCCTTTATCTCTGTGTAATACCCCTGTACTCTCTCCTATATCTCTGTGTAATACCCCTCTACTCTCTCCTTTATCTCTGTGTAATACCACTATACCCTCCCCTTTATCTCTGTGTAATACCACTATACTCTCCCCTGTATCACTGTGTAATACCACTATACTCTCTTCTATATCTCTGTGTAATACCACTATACTCTCTCCTTTATCTCTGTGTAATACCACTCTACTATCTCCTTTATCTCTGTGTAATACCACTATACTCGCTCCTTTATCTCTGTGTAATACCAATATACTCTCTCCTTTATCTCTGTGTAATACCACTCTACTCTCCTCTATATCTCTGTGTAATACCCCTCTACTCTCTCCTATATCTCTGTTTAATACCCCTCTACTCTCTCCTTTATCTCTGTCTAATACCACTCTACTATCTCCTTTATCTCTGTGTAATACCACTCTACTCTCTCCTTTATCTCTGTGTAATACCACTCTACTCTCTCCTATAACTCTGTGTAATACCACTCTACTATCTCCTTTATCTATGTGTAATACCCCTCTACTCTCTCCTATATCTCTGTTTAATACCACTCTACTCTCTCCTATATCTCTATAAAATTCCACTCTACTCTCTCCTATATCTCTGTGTAATACCACTATACTCTCTCCTTTATCTCTGTGTAATACCACTCTACTATCTCCTTTATCTCTGTGTAATACCCCTCTACTCTCTCCTATATCTCTGTTTAATACCACTCTACTCTCTCCTATATCTCTATAAATTCCACTCTACTCTCTCCTTTACCTCTGTGTGATACCACTCTACTATCTCCTTTATCTCTGTGTAATACCACTCTACTCTCTTCTTTATCTCTGTGTAATACCACTCTACTCTCTCCTATATCTCTGTGTAATACCACTCTACTATCTCCTTTATAACTGTGTAATACCCCTCTACTCTCTCCTATATCTCTGTTTAATACCCCTCTACTCTCTCATATATCTCTTTGTAATACCACCATACTCTCTCCTATATCTCTGTGTAATACCCCTATACTCTCTCCTTATCTCTGTGTAATACCACACTACTCTCTCTTTATCTATGTGTAATACCACTATACTCTCTCCTTTATCTCTGTGTAATACCACTCTACTATCTCCTTTATCTCTGTGTAATACCACTAAACTCTCTCATTATCTCTGTGTAATACCAATATACTCTCTCATATATCTCTATGTAATACCACTATACTCCCTCCTTTATCTCTGTGTAATACCACTCTACTCTCTCCTATATCTCTGTGTAATACCACTCTACTATCTCCTTTATCTCTGTGTAATACCACTCTACTCTCTCCTATAACTCTGTGTAATACCACTCTACTATCTCCTTTATCTCTGTGTAATACCCCTCTACTCTCTAATATATATCTGTGTAATACCCCTCTACTCTCTCATATATCTCTATGTAATACCACCCTACTCTCTCCTATATCTCTGTGTAATACCCCTATACTCTCTCCTTTATCTCTGTGTAATAGCACTCTACTCTCTCATATATCTCTATGTAATACCACCCTACTCTCTCCTATATCTCTGTGTAATACCCCTATACTCTCTCCTTTATCTCTGTGTAATACCACTCTACTCTCCTCTATATCTCTGTGTAATACCCCTCTACTCTCTCCTATATCTCTGTTTAATACCCCTCTACTCTCTCCTTTATCTCTGTCTAATACCACTCTACTATCTCCTTTATCTCTGTGTAATACCACTCTACTCTCTCCTATATCTCTGTGTAATACCCCTCTACTCTCTACTATATCTCTGTGTGATACCACTCTACTCTCTCCTATATCTCTGTGTAATACCCCTCTACTCTCTCATATATCTCTATGTAATACCACTATACTCCCTCCTTTATCTCTGTGTAATACCACTCTACTCTCTCCTATATCTCTGTGTAATACCACTCTACTCTCTCCTATAACTCTGTGTAATACCACTCTACTATCTCCTTTATCTATGTGTAATACCCCTCTACTCTCTCCTATATCTCTGTTTAATACCACTCTACTCTCTCCTATATCTCTATAAAATTCCACTCTACTCTCTCCTATATCTCTGTGTAATACCCCTCTACTCTCTAATATATATCTGTGTAATACCCCTCTACTCTCTCATATATCTCTATGTAATACCACCCTACTCTCTCCTATATCTCTGTGTAATACCCCTATACTCTCTCCTTTATCTCTGTGTAATAGCACTCTACTCTCTCCTTTATCTCTATGTAATACCACTCTACTCTCTCCTTTATCTCTGTGTAATACCCCTGTACTCTCTCCTATATCTCTGTGTAATACCCCTCTACTCTCTCCTTTATCTCTGTGTAATACCACTATACCCTCCCCTTTATCTCTGTGTAATACCACTATACTCTCCCTGTATCACTGTGTAATACCACTATACTCTCTTCTATATCTCTGTGTAATACCACTATACTCTCTCCTTTATCTCTGTGTAATACCACTCTACTATCTCCTTTATCTCTGTGTAATACCACTATACTCGCTCCTTTATCTCTGTGTAATACCAATATACTCTCTCCTTTATCTCTGTGTAATACCACTCTACTCTCCTCTATATCTCTGTGTAATACCCCTCTACTCTCTCCTATATCTCTGTTTAATACCCCTCTACTCTCTCCTTTATCTCTGTCTAATACCACTCTACTATCTCCTTTATCTCTGTGTAATACCACTCTACTCTCTCCTTTATCTCTGTGTAATACCACTCTACTCTCTCCTATAACTCTGTGTAATACCACTCTACTATCTCCTTTATCTATGTGTAATACCCCTCTACTCTCTCCTATATCTCTGTTTAATACCACTCTACTCTCTCCTATATCTCTATAAAATTCCACTCTACTCTCTCCTATATCTCTGTGTAATACCACTATACTCTCTCCTTTATCTCTGTGTAATACCACTCTACTATCTCCTTTATCTCTGTGTAATACCCCTCTACTCTCTCCTATATCTCTGTTTAATACCACTCTACTCTCTCATATATCTCTATAAAATTCCACTCTACTCTCTCCTTTACCTCTGTGTGATACCACTCTACTATCTCCTTTATCTCTGTGTAATACCACTCTACTCTCTTCTTTATCTCTGTGTAATACCACTCTACTCTCTCCTATATCTCTGTGTAATACCACTCTACTATCTCCTTTATAACTGTGTAATACCCCTCTACTCTCTCCTATATCTCTGTTTAATACCCCTCTACTCTCTCATATATCTCTTTGTAATACCACCATACTCTCTCCTATATCTCTGTGTAATACCCCTATACTCTCTCCTTTATCTCTGTGTAATACCACACTACTCTCTCTTTATCTATGTGTAATACCACTATACTCCCTCCTTTATCTCTGTGTAATACCACTCTACTCTCTCCTATATCTCTGTGTAATACCCCTCTACTCTCTCCTATATCTCTATGTAATACCCCTCTACTCTCTACTATATATCTGTGTGATACCACTCTACTCTCTCCTATATCTCTGTGTAATACCCCTCTACTCTCTCATATATCTCTATGTAATACCACTATACTCTCTCCTATATCTCTGTGTAATACCACTCTACTCTCTCCTTTATCTATGTGTAATACCACTCTACTCTCTCCTATATATCTGTGTAATACCACTCTACTATCTCCTTTATCTCTGTGTAATACCCCTCTACTCTCTCCTATATCTCTGTTTAATACCACTCTACTCTCTCCTATATCTCTGTGTAATACCACTCTACTATCTCCTTTATCTCTGTGTAATACCACTCTACTCTCTCCTATATCTCTGTGTAATACCCCTCTACTCTCTACTATATCTCTGTGTGATACCACTCTACTCCCTCCTTTATCTCTGTGTAATACCACTCTACTCTCTCCTATATCTCTGTGTAATACCACTCTACTCTCTCCTTTATCTCTGTGTAATACCACTCTACTCTCTCCTATAACTCTGTGTAATACCACTCTACTATCTCCTTTATCTATGTGTAATACCCCTCTACTCTCTCCTATATCTCTGTTTAATACCACTCTACTCTCTCCTATATCTTTATAAAATTCCACTCTACTCTCTCCTATATCTCTTTGTATACCCCTCTACTCTCCTATATCTCTGTGTAATACCCCTCTACTCTGTAATATATATCTGTGTAATACCCCTCTACTCTCTCATATATCTCTATGTAATACCACCCTACTCTCTCCTATATCTCTGTGTAATACCCCTATACTCTCTCCTTTATCTCTGTGTAATAGCACTCTACTCTCTCCTTTATCTCTGTGTAATACCACTCTACTCTCTCCTTTATCTCTGTGTAATACCCCTGTACTCTCTCCTATATCTCTGTGTAATACCCCTCTACTCTCTCCTTTATCTCTGTGTAATACCACTATACCCTCCCCTTTATCTCTGTGTAATACCACTCTACTCTCTCCTTTATCTCTGTGTAATACCACTATACTCTCTCCTTTATCTCTGTGAAATACCACTCTACTCTCTCCTATATCTCTGTGTAATACCACTCTACTCTCTCCTATATCTCTGTGTAATACCCCTCTACTCTCTCATATATCTCTGTGTAATACCCCTCTACTCTCTCCTATATCTCTATGTAATACCCCTCTACTCTCTCTTATATCTCTGTGTAATACCACTCTACTCTCTCCTATATCTCTGTGTAATACCCCTCTACTCTCTCATATATCTCTATGTAATACCACTATACTCTCTCCTTTATCTCTGTGTAATACCTCTCTACTCTCTCCTATATCTCTGTGTAATACCACTCTACTCTCTCCTTTATCTCTGTGTAATACCACTCTACTCTCTCCTATATCTCTGTGTAATACCATTCTACTATCTCCTTTATCTCTGTGTAATACCCCTCTACTCTCTCCTATATCTCTGTTTAATACCCCTCTACTCTCTCTTATATGTCTATGTAATACCACTCTACTCTCTCCTATATCTCTATAAAATCCCACTCTACTCTCTCCTATATCTCTGTGTAATACCTCTCTACTCTCTCCTATATCTCTGTGTAATACCCCTCTACTCTCTAATATATCTCTGTGTAATACCCCTCTACTCTCTCATATATCTCTATGTAATACCACCCTACTCTCTCCTATATCTCTGTGTAATACCCCTATACTCTCTCCTTTATCTCTGTGTAATAGCACTCTACTCTCTCCTTTATCTCTGTGTAATACCACTCTACTCTCTCCTTTATCTCTGTGTAATACCCCTGTACTCTCTCCTATATCTCTATGTAATACCCTTCTACTCTCTCCTTTATCTCTGTGTATACCACTATGCCCTCCCCTTTATCTCTGTGTAATACCACTATACTCTCCCCTTTATCTCTGTGTAATACCGCTATACTATCTCCTTTATCTCTGTGTAATTCCGCTCTACTCTCTCCTTTATCTCTGTGTAATACCACTATACTCTCTCCTTTATCTCTGTGAAATACCACTCTACTTTCTCCTATATCTCTGTGTAATACCACTCTACTCTATCCTATATCTCTGTGTAATACACCTCTACTATCTCCTTTATCTCTGTGAAATACCACTCTACTCTGTCCTATATCTCTGTGCAATACCACTCTACTCTATCCTATATCTCTCTGTAATACCCCTCTACTCTCTTCTATATCTCTGTGTAATACCCCTCTACTCTCTCATATATCTCTATGTAATACCCCTCTACTCTCTCATATATCTCTGTTTAATACCCCTCTACTCTCTCTTATATCTCTATGTAATACCACTCTACTCTCTCCTATATCTCTATAAAATTCCACTCTACTCTCTCCTATATCTCTGTGTAATACCCCTCTACTCTCTCCTATATCTCTTTGTAATACCCCTCTACTCTCTCCTTTATCTCTGTGTAATACCACTCTACTCTCTCCTTTATCTCTGTGTAATACCACTCTACTCTCTCCTTTATCTCTGTGTAATACCACTCTACTCTCTCCTATATCTCTGTGTAATACCCCTCTACTCTCTCCTTTATCTCTGTGTAATACCACTATACCCTCCCCTTTATCTCTGTGTAATACCACTATACTCTCCCCTTTATCTCTGTGTTATACCACTATACTCTCTCCTTTATCTCTGTGTAATACCACAATACTCTCCCCTTTATCTCTGTGTTATACCACTATACTCTCTCCTTTATCTCTGTGTAATACCACTCTACTCTCTCCTATACCTCTGTGTAATACCACTATACTCTCTCCTTTATCTCTGTGTAATACCACTCTACTATCTCCTTTATCTCTGTGTAATACCACTCGACTCTTTCCTTTATCTCTGTGTAATACCACTATACTCTCTCCTTTATCTCTGTGTAATACCACTCTACTCTATCTTATATCTCTGTGTAATACCCCTCTACTCTCTGATATATCTCTGTGTAATACCCCTCTACTCTCTCCTATATCTCTGTGTAATACCCCTCTACTCTCTCCTATATCTCTGTGTAATACCACTCTACTCTTTCCTATATCTCTGTGTAATACCCCTCTACTCTCTCATATATCTCTATGTAATACCACTATACTCTCTCATATATCTCTGTGTAATACCCCTCTACTCTCTCCTATATCTCTGTGTAATACCCCTCTACTCTCTCCTATATCTCTGTGTAATACCACTCTACTCTCTTCTATATCTCTGTGTAATACCCCTCTACTCTCTCATATATCTCTATGTAATACCACTATACTCTCTCCTTTATCTCTGTGTAATACCACTCGACTCTCTCCTATATCTCTGTGTAATACCACTCTACTATCTCCTTTATCTCTGTGTAATACCACTCTACTCTCTCCTATATCTATGTGTAATACCCCTCTACTCTCCCCTATATCTCTGTGTAATACCCCTATACTCTCTCCTATATCTCTGTGTAATACCCCTCTCCTCTCACATATATCTCTGTGTAATACCACTCTACTCTCTCCTATATCTCTGTGTAATACCCCTCTACTCTCTCATATATCTCTATGTAATACCCCTCTACCCTCTACTATATCTCTGTTTAATACCACTCTACTCTCTCTTATATCTCTATGTAATACCACTCTACTCTCTCCTATATCTCTATAAAATTCCACTCTACTCTCTCCTATATCTCTGTGTAATACCCCTCTACTCTCTCCTATATCTCTGTGTAATACCCCTCTACTCTCTCCTTTATCTCTGTGTAATACCACTCTACTCGCTCCTTTATCTCTGTGTAATACCACTCTACTCTCTCCTTTATCTCTGTGTAATACCACTCTACTCTCTCCTTTATCTATGTGTAATACCACTCTGCTCTCTCCTATATCTCTGTGTAATACCACTCTACTCTCTCCTTTATCTCTGTGTAATACCACTCTACTATCTCCTTTATCTCTGTGAAATACCACTCTACTCTCTCCAATATCTCTGTGTAATACCCCTCTACTCTCTCCTATATCTCTGTGTAATACCCCTCTACCCCCTCCTATATCTCTGTGTAATACCCCTCTACTCTCTCCTATATCTCTGTGTAATACCACTCTACTCTCTCCTATATCTCTGTGTAATACCCCTCTACTCTCTCATATATCTCTATATAATACCACTATACTCTCTCCTTTATCTCTGTGTAATACCACCATACTCTCTCCTATATCTCTGTGTAATACCACTCTACTCTCTCCTTTATCTCTGTGTAATACCACTCTACTCTCTCCTATATCTCTGTGTAATACCACTCTACTATCTCCGTTATCTCTGTGTAATACCCCTCTACTCTCTCCTATATCTCTGTTTAATACCCCTCTACTCTCTCATATATCTCTATGTAATACCACTCTACTCTCTCCTATATCTCTATAAAATTCCACTCTACTCTCTCCTATATCTCTGTGTAATACCCCTCTACTCTCTCCTATATCTCTGTGTAATACCACTCTACTCTCTCCTTTATCTCTGTGTAATACCACTCTACTCTCTCCTTTATCTCTGTGTAATACCACTCTACTCTCTCCTTTATCTCTGTGTAATACCACTCTACTCTCTCCTATATCTCTGTGTAATACCACTCTACTCTCTCCTTTATCTCTGTGTAATACCACTCTACTCTCTCCTTTATCTCTGTGAAATACCACTCTACTCTCTCCTATATCTCTGTGTAATACCCCTCTACTCTCTCCTATATCTCTGTGTAATACCACTCTACTCTCTCCTATATCTCTGTGTAATACCCCTCTACTCTCTCATATATCTCCATATAATACCACTATACTCTCTCCCTTATCTCTGTGTAATACCACCATACTCTCTCCTATATCTCTGTGTAATACCACTCTACTCTCTCCTATATCTCTGTGTAATACCACTCTACTATCTCCGTTATCTCTGTGTAATAACCCTCTACTCTCTCCTATATCTCTGTTTAATACCCCTCTACTCTCTCTTATATCTCTATGTAATACCACTCTACTCTCTCCTATATCTCTATACAATTCCACTCTACTCTCTCCTATATCTCTGTGTAATACCCCTCTACTCTCTCCTATATCTCTGTGTAATACCCCTCTACTCTCTAATAAAGCTCTGTGTAATACCCCTCTACTCTCTCATATATCTCTATGTAATACCACCCTACTCTCTCCTATATCTCTGTGTAATACCCCTCTACTCTCTCCTTTATCTCTGTGTAATACCACTCTACTCTCGCCTTTATCTATGTGTAATACCACTCTACTCTCTCCTTTATCTCTGTGTAATACCACTCTACTATCTCCTTTATCTCTGTGTAATACCACTCTACTCTCTCCTTTATCTCTGTGTAATACCCCTCTACTCTCTCTTATATCTCTATGTAATACCACTCTACTCTCTCCTATATCTCTATACAATTCCACTCTACTCTCTCCTATATCTCTGTGTAATACCCCTCTACTCTCTCCTATATCTCTGTGTAATACCCCTCTACTCTCTAATAAAGCTCTGTGTAATACCCCTCTACTCTCTCATATATCTCTATGTAATACCACCCTACTCTCTCATATATCTCTATATAATACCACTATACTCTCTCCCTTATCTCTGTGTAATACCACCATACTCTCTCCTATATCTCTGTGTAATACCACTCTACTCTCTCCTATATCTCTGTGTAATACCACTCTACTATCTCCGTTATCTCTGTGTAATAACCCTCTACTCTCTCCTATATCTCTGTTTAATACCCCTCTACTCTCTCTTATATCTCTATGTAATACCACTCTACTCTCTCCTATATCTCTATACAATTCCACTCTACTCTCTCCTATATCTCTGTGTAATACCCCTCTACTCTCTCCTATATCTCTGTGTAATACCCCTCTACTCTCTAATAAAGCTCTGTGTAATACCCCTCTACTCTCTCATATATCTCTATGTAATACCACCCTACTCTCTCCTATATCTCTGTGTAATACCCCTCTACTCTCTCCTTTATCTCTGTGTAATACCACTCTACTCTCGCCTTTATCTATGTGTAATACCACTCTACTCTCTCCTTTATCTCTGTGTAATACCACTCTACTATCTCCTTTATCTCTGTGTAATACCACTCTACTCTCTCCTTTATCTCTGTGTAATACCCCTCTACTCTCTCCTATATCTCTGTGTAATACCCCTCTACTCTCTCCTTTATCTCTGTGTAATACCACTCTACTCTCTCCTATATCTCTGTCTAATACCACTGTACTGTCTCCTGTATTTCTGTTTAATACCACTCTACTCTCTCCTTTATGTCTGTGTAATACCACTATACTCTCTCCTTTATCTCTGTGTAATACCCCTCTACTCTCTCCTATATCTCTGTGTAATACCACTCTACTCTCTCCTATATCTCTGTGTAATACCCCTCTACTCTCTCCTTTATCTCTATGTAATACCCCTCTACTCTCTCCTTCATCTCTGTGTAATACCACTCTACTCTCTCCTATATCTCTGTGTAATACCCCTCTACTCTCTCCTTTATCGCTGTGTAATACCCCGCTACTCTCTCCTATATCTCTGTGTTATTTCCATTTGAAAGCAGGAAGCAGAGGTCCTTGCAGAGACCCAGCTCTATCGTAACTGCAGCTGTGAGCCCTTGGGGATCATTCACTACTAGCTCTCAGGCTCTCCTGCTCTTAAACACGCTATTTAAACAGGGATGAGTGAATGCTTCTACTGAACACCAGGGTATTCCAATCACTCCAGTTGTACTCTGCAATGTTGCCCTGCCTCCATCCTTCCCACTAACCTTGGACTCTAGAGGATTTGAATTCAGGAGTAAACAAGAGGAACACCAAAAGGTCCCCAAATAGACTAAAATGGTCTATTTGTTTGACAGACTGAATATCAAAGTATACATAGTCTGTAAGTAACTACTGTCATGTGTGAAACACCATTCTGATAAACTGTCGATGTCAGTCAGCTGTACTGATATGCTGTTATGACATTCACAATAATAGAGCATGCATAATGCTCACCTTGTGTATAGTAGAGACTGTGACAGTAATGTATGTGTGTGTATGCATGTTTAAATGTACGTACATGTGTCTATGTGTGTGTGTTTGTGCATGATTGTGTATCTTGTTTGAAATGGATAGCTAGTTAGCAGTGCAAGTTGCTAGTGTTTTAAATGGTGGCGTATCTCGCTCTGAGACCTTGAAGTACACTGCAGTACAATGCCCATGATATTAATCATGGGCATCAATATGGAGTTGGTCCCTCCTTTGCTGCTATAACAGCCTCCACTCTTCTAGGAAGTATTTCCACTAGATGTTGGAACATTGCTGCGAGGACTTGCTTCCATTCAGCCACAACAGCATTAGTGAGGTCGGGCACTGATGTTGGGTGCTTAGGTCTGGCTCTCAGTCGGCGTTCCAATTCATCCCAGAAGGTGTTCGATGGAGTTGAGGTCAGGGCTCTGTGTTCAGGCGAGTCAGGTTCTTCCACACTGATCTCGACAAACCATTTTTTATGGACCTCGCTTTATGCACGGGGGCATTGTCATACTGAAACAGGAAAGGTTATTCCCCAAACTGTTGCCACAACTTTGGAAGTATAGAATCGTCTAGCATGTCCACATACTTTTGGTCATGTAGTGCGTACTTCCTTGTTTTGACAAGGCCAAACAATTAGAACCAAGGAATGACGGAGCAATTTCTGCATTGCACATCTTTAAAAAGTATATAAAATGAACAATATATATCGGTATTGATCGATATTTGCAAAGAGAGTATTAGATATACTGCAGGTATTGGCTAACAATTTACACATCATGAATCCCTAACTTGAAAGAGTAAAAACAGATAGAATATCTATATAAATGATAATGGACCTATTTTAAAACTACATCGCTTTTTCTGGCCAGCAAATTGCTTCTGAGGAAAAATCGGTCCTGGAAAATATATGTGCGGCCCTCCGTTGAATTTGGCCT
Source organism: Oncorhynchus kisutch (assembly GCF_002021735.2). Lineage (NCBI taxonomy): Eukaryota > Metazoa > Chordata > Actinopteri > Salmoniformes > Salmonidae > Oncorhynchus > Oncorhynchus kisutch. The sequence goes on from NC_034180.2 coordinate 40,013,842, forward strand.
TCAAACCATAATGATGGCCCACCCCTGTTCTATGTGGTAATGCAAATGCCTTTACAAGTGAAGAGCATTTCAAGTATTTTCAGTTAGACTTTTCATTCAGCTCGTTCACCTAAAGATTTTTTGTATAGTAGCTATTATTGTGTTAAATAGACATGGGTGGGGGCCTCAGACTGCCATCTGCCTAGGGCCCCCAAATCACTATGTCTGCTCTTGCACACACATTCCCAGACATGGTGACTCACACATTCTTTGCTGAGTCAAGATGCTCAGATATAAGCAACCATTTTGCACCTCCCTCTCTGCCTCACTATCTTCCTCCATATCCCTTCCTCCCTTTCCTCTTTCCTCCAGAGTGGCGCAGAAATCCAAGGCACTCATAAATCCATCTCTCCCTATCTCTCTCCTCTTCTCCTCTCCCCCTCCTTCAGCAGCACAGTCTCTCCTCTCTCCCCCTTCTAGGGTTTTTTTCCTAGCCACAGTGCTTCTATACCTGCATTGCTTGCTGTTTGGGGTTTTAGGCTGGGTTTCTGTACAGCACTTTGTGACATCTGCTGATATAAAAAGGACTTTTATAAATTCATTTGATTGATTGATTAATTTGATTGATCTCAGTGCAAGAGGCGTCACTACAGTCCCTGGTTCGAATCCAGGATGTATCACATCCGGCCGTGATTGGGAGTCTCAGGTTGGCGCACAATTGGCCCAGCTTCGTCTGGGTTTGGCCGGGGTAAATAAGAATTTGTTCTTAACTGGCTTGACTAGTTAAATAAAGGTTAAAATAAATAAATAAAATCCCTCCCTATCTCTCTCTCCTTCTCTCTACCTCCTTCACCAGCACAGTCTCTCCTCTCTCCCTCCCTCAGCTGAACAGTCTCTCTCCTCTTTCCCTCCCTCAGCTGAACAGTCTCTCTCCTCTCTGCCTCCCTCAGCTGAACAGTCTCTCTCCTCTCTCCCTCCCTCAGCTGAACAGTCTCTCTTCTCTCTCCCTCCATCAGCTGAACAGTCTCTCCTCTCTCCCTCCCTCAGCTGAACAGTCTCCCCTCTCTCCCTCCCTCAGCTGAACAGTCACTACAGTCCCTGGTTCGAATCCAGGATGTATCACATCCGGCCGTGATTGGGAGTCTCAGGTTGGCGCACAATTGGCCCAGCTTCGTCTGGGTTTGGCCGGGGTAAATAAGAATTTGTTCTTAACTGGCTTGACTAGTTAAATAAAGGTTAAAATAAATAAATAAAATCCCTCCCTATCTCTCTCTCCTTCTCTCTACCTCCTTCAGCAGCACAGTCTCTCCTCTCTCCCTCCCTCAGCTGAACAGTCTCTCTCCTCTTTCCCTCCCTCAGCTGAACAGTCTCTCTCCTCTCTCCCTCCCTCAGCTGAACAGTCTCTCTTCTCTCTCCCTCCATCAGCTGAACAGTCTCTCCTCTCTCCCTCCCTCAGCTGAACAGTCTCCCCTCTCTCCCTCCCTCAGCTGAACAGTCTCTCTCCTCTCTCCCTCCCTCAGCTGAACAGTCTCTCTCCTCTCTCCCTCCATCAGCTGAACAGTCTCTCTTCTCTCTCCCTCCCTCAGCTGAACAGTCTCTCTTCTCTCTCCCTCCCTCAGCTGAACAGTCTCTCTTCTTTCTCCCTCCCTCAGCTGAACAGTCTCTCTTCTCTCTCCCTCCCTCAGCTGAACAGTCTCTCTTCTCGCTCCCTCCCTCAGCTGAACAGTCTCTCTTCTCTCTCCCTCCCTCAGCTGAACAGTCTCTCTTCTCTCTCCCTCCCTCAGCTGAACAGTCTCTCTTCTCTCTCCCTCCCTCAGCTGAACAGTCTCTCTTCTCTCTTGGTCGGCTGAACATCCGATGCCGGGTCCAATAGTGAGGGAGGCAGTGCAGACGTCATTAGCTTCTCTCTCTCTCTCTCTCTCTCTCTCTCTCTCTCTCGCTCTCCCTCTCTCTCTCAGTCTCTCTCTCTCTCTCTCAGTCGCTCTCTCTCTCTCTCTCTCTCTCTCTCTCTCACAGTCTCTCTCTCTCTCTCTCTCGCTCTCGCTCTCTCTCTCTCTCTCTCTCTCACTCTCTCTCTCTCTCGCTCTCTCACAGTCTCTCTCTCTCTCTCACAGTCTCTCTCTCTCTCTCAGTCGCTCTCTCTCTCTCTCTCTCTCTCACAGTCTCTCTCTCTCTCTCAGTCGCTCTCTCTCTCTCTCTCGCTCTCTCTCTCTCTCACTCTCTCTCTCTCTCGCTCTCTCTCTCTCTCACTCTCTCTCTCTCTCTCTCTCTCACTCTCTCTCTCTCTCGCTCTCTCTCTCGCTCTCTTTTTAATTCAAAGGGCTTTATTTGAAACATATGTTTACATTGCCAAAGCAAGTGAAATATATAATAAACAAAAGTGAAATAAACAATAAAAAAGGAACAGTAAACACTACACTCACAAATGTTCAAAAGGAATAGAGGCATTTCAAATGTCATATTATGGTTATATACAGTGTTGTAATGATGTGCAAAGTACAAAAGGGAACATAAAAAAAAACATAAATATAGGTTGTATTTACAATGGTGTTTGTTCTTGACTGGTTGCCCTTTTGTTGTGGCGACAGGTCACACATCTTGCTGCTGTGATTGTACACTGTGGTATTTCACCCAAATTATATTGGAGTTTATCAAAATGTGTAATCTGAGTGAAATATGCGTTTCTAATATGGAGTTCCCGTTTCCACCACATTTTGTGGACTGTGTGCACATAGCCTGTCTTTTCTTGAGAGCCAGGTCTGCCTACGGCGGCCTCACTCGATAGCAAGGCTATGCCCACTGAGTCTGTATGGAAGGTTTGGAAATCACTTCCTTTTAGGTGGTCACCTAAATCAACATTCACTTTTCTGGATTTGGATCATTTGCCGGTATAGGCCTAATTCTGCTTTGCATGCATTATTTGGTGTTTTACGCTGTACTCTGAGGATGTTTTTGCAGAGTTTTGCGTGCAGAGTCTGAATTTGATGTTTGTCTGATTTTGTGAATTATTGGTGGGTGAGCGGACCCCAGACCTCACAACCATATTGGGCAATGGGTTCTATAACTGATACAAGTATTTTTAGCCAGATTCTAATTGGTAGGATGCATTTATTATTCCTTTTGATGGCATAGAAGTGTCAGATCTCCCAAGGAGACGTGGGTGTGGAGTCAGGCGCAGGAGAAACAAGTTCTGAAGAAAAATGCCATTTATTTAAACAAGTTCAAAATAACAGGACACCGGACTACAATAGTAGCCACAAAACCCCACTCACACAGTCCAGTAAAAAACCACCTGTTAAAAATGAACTAAGAACGCAACCCAAAACACACTGACAGTCAAATGAAAACAATCCCGCACAAAAACCCAAAGGAAACTGTAACGGCGTTAGTCTGTTGAAGGAGTGTCGGACCGAAATGCAGCGTAGTGGTTAATCATGACTTTAATGAACAAAGTGACACATGAAATAACTATACAAATACGAAAACAACAAACGGAACGTGAAACCTAATTACAGCCTATCTGGTGACACTACACAGAGACAGGAACAATCACCCACGAAATACAAAGTGAAACTCAGGCTACCTAAATACGGTTCCCAATCCGAGACAACGAGAATCACCTGACTCTGATTGAGAACCGCCTCAGGTTCAAAAGGCAGCCAAGCCTATACTAGACACACCCCTAATCAACCACAATCCCAATGCCTACAAAAAACCCAATAAGACAATACAATAACCCCATGTCACACCCTGGCCTGAACAAACAACTAAAGAAAACACAAAATACTAAGACCAAGGCGTGACAGAACCCCCCCCCCAAGGTGCGGACTCCCAGACGCACCTCAAAACCATAGGGAGGGTCCGGGTGGGCGTCTGTCCATGGTGGCGGCTCCGGCTCGGGACGTGGACCCCACTTCATTAATGTCCTAGTTCCTCCCCTTCGCGTCCTGGGATAATCCACCCTCGCCGCCAACCATGGCCTAATAGTCCTCACCCAGAACCCCACAGAACTGAGGAGCAGCTCGTGACTGAGGGGCATCTCGGGACTGAGGGACAGCTCGGGACTGAGGGGCAGCTCGGGACTGAGGGGCAGCTCGGGACTGACTGGCGGTTCTAGCTGCTCTATGCAGACTGACAGCTCTGACTGCTCCATGCAGGCTGACAGCTCCTTGCAGACTGGCATCTCTTTGCAGACTGGCAGCTCTGGCTGCTTCATGCAGACTGACAGCTCTGACTGCTCCATGCAGGCTGACAGCACCCTGCAGACTGGCAGCTCCTTGCAGACTGACAGCTCCTTGCAGACTGACAGCTCCCTGCAGACTGGCTGCTCCTTGCAGACTGACAGCTCTGACTGCTCCATGCAGGCTGACAGCTCTGACTGCTCCATGCAGGCTGACAGCACCCTGCAGACTGGCAGCTCCTTGCAGACTGACAGCTCCTTGCAGACTGACACCTCCCTGCAGACTGGCAGCTCCTTGCAGACTGACAGCTCTGACTGCTCCATGCAGGCTGACAGCTCCCTGCAGACTGGCAGCTCCTTGCAGACTGACAGCTCCTTGCAGACTGACAGCTCCCTGCAGACTGACAGCTCTTTGCAGACTGACATCTCTGGCTGCTTCATGCATACTGACAGCTCCCTGCAGACTGGCAGCTCAGGCTGCTTCATGCAGGCAGGAGGCTCCGGCAGCGCTGTAGAGGAGGAAGGCTCTGGAAGCGCTGAACAGGCGGGAGACTCCGACAGCGCAGGAGAGGAGGAAAACGCTGGCTGCGCTGAACAGGTGAGAGACTCCGAAAGCGCTAAACAGGCGGGAGGCTCCGGCAGCGCTATAGAGGAGGAAGGCTCTGGCTGCGCTAAACAGGCGGGAGACTCCAACAGCGCAGGAGAGGAGAAAGGCTCTGGCTGCGCTAAACAGGCGGGAGACTCCAGCAGCGCAGGAGAGGAGGAAAGCGCTGGCTGCGCTGAACAGGCGGGAGACTCCGACAGCGCTAGAGAGAAGGATGGCTCTGGCTGTGATGAACAGGCGAGGCGCACTGAAGGCCTGGTGCGTGGTGCTGGAACTGGTGGTACTGGATCGAGGACACGCACAGGAAGCCTGGTGCGGGGAGCTGCCACCGGAGGACTGGAGTGTGGAGGTGGCACAGGATGGGCTAGGCCGTGAAGGCGTACTGGAGATCTTGAGAGTAGTGTGGGCACAGGACGTGCAAGGCTAGGGATGTGCACAGGAGGCCTGGTGCGTGAGGCTGGCACCAACTTCACCAGCCGACTAACACGCACCTCAGGACGAGTATAGAGCGCTAACTCAGATGCCATCAAATCCCCGACACGATCCGTCGGACGAATATGGTATCTATAGCACCAAGCTAGCAACTCCCTCATTACTCTCCACTCCACTTTCCCCATTAACTCCTTCACAGTCTCTGCTTCGCTCACCTCTAACACCGGCTCTGGTTCTGGTCTCCTCCTTGGCTCCTCACGATAAACAAGGAGAGTTGCCTCAGGTCTATCTCCTGACTCAGCCACTCTCCCTCTTAGCCCCCCCCCCAATACATTTTTTGGGGTGACTTTCGGGTTTCGCTCTGCGCCGCCGTGTCTGTTTCTCCAACTCCATTCGCCAATACCCCTCTTCGCACTGCTCTAGCGAATCCCAGGCGGGCTCAGGCACTCTCTCTGGGTCGGCCGCCCACCTGTCTATTTCATCCCACGTCGTATACTCCATGCTTCTGTTGTCCATAACGTCCTCATAACAGCGTCTCGTAAGTACCTCCTTTCGCTCCTGTTGTCGCTGCCTGTAACCACGCCACTCGGTCCGTGTGTGGTGGGTGATTCTGTAACGGTGTTCTTCGTTTGTCGAAAGAGTGTCGGACCGAAATGCAGTGTAGTGGTTAATCATGACTTTAATGAACAAAGTGACACATGAAATAACTATACAAATACGAAAACAACAAACGGAACGTGAAACCTAATTACAGCCTATCTGGTGACACTACACAGAGACAGGAACAATCACCCACGAAATACAAAGTGAAACTCAGGCTACCTAAATACGGTTCCCAATCCGAGACAACGAGAATCACCTGACTCTGATTGAGAACCGCCTCAGGCAGCCAAGCCTATACTAGACACACCCCTAATCAACCACAATCCCAATGCCTACAAAAACCCCAATAAGACAATACAATAACCCCATGTCACACCCTGGCCTGAACAAATAATTAAAGAAAACACAAAATACTAAGACCAAGGTGTGACAGAAACCCTATTTAACCAAAATGAAACCAGGTGAAACACAAAACAGACATAACGAAATGAAAAGGAAAAGGGATCGATGGCAGCTAGTAGACCGGCGACGACGACCGCCGAGCGCCGCCCGAACAGGGAGAGGAGCCACCTTCGGTAGAAGTCGTGACAAGAAGGACCTTCTGGCCTTGTCTCTCAGATCGTTCACAGCGTTGTGGAAGTTATCTGTGGTGCTGACATTTAGGCCGAGGTATGTATAGTTTTTTGTGTGCTCTAGGGAAACGTGTCTAGATGGAATTTATATTTGCGGTCTTGGCAACTGAAACATTTTTGGAACACCATTATTTTTGTCTTACTGAGATTCACTGTCCTGGCCTATGTCTGACAGAATCTGTGCAGAATATCTAGGTACTGCTGTAGGCCCTCCTTGGTTGGGGATAGAAGCACCAGATCATCAGCCAACAGTAGATTCTAGCAGGGTGAGGCTGGGTGCTGCAGACTGTTCTAGTGCCCTCGTTAATTCAATGATATACAGTATACAGTGTATTTTGTTACGTTACAGCCTTATTCTAAAACTAGTTAAATATATTTTTCCTCATCAATCTACACACAATACCCTATAATGACAAAGCAAAACCAGGTTTTTATACATTTTGCAAATGTATTTAAAACCTTATTTACGTAAGTATTCAGTCCCTTTGCTATGAGACTCAACATTGAGCTCAGCTGCATCCTGTTTCCATTCCATCCTTGAGATGTTTCTAGAACTTGAATGGTGTCCACCTATGGCAAATTAAATTGATTGGACATGATTTGGAAAGGCACACACCTGTCTATATAAAGTTCCCACAATTGACAGTGCATGTCAGTGAAAATCAAGCCATGAGGTCGAAGGAATTATCCGTAGAGCTCTGAGACAGGATTGTGTCGAGGCACAGATCAGGGGAAGGTTACCAAAAATGTTCTGCAGCATTGAAGGTCCCCAAGAACACAGTGGCCTCCATCATTCTTAAATGGAAGAAGTTTGAAACCACAAAGACTCTTCCTAGAGCTGGCCGTCCGGCCAAACTGAGCAATCAGAGTTCCAGAAGGACAACCATCTCTGCAGTACTCCACCAATCAGGCCTTTATGGTAGAGCGGCCAGACGGAAGCCACTCCTCCGTAGAAGGCACATGACAGCCAAATTGGAGTTTGCCAAAAGGCACCTAAAGGACTCTCAGACCGTGACAAACAAGATTCTCAGGTCTGATGAAACCAAGACTCTTTGGCTTAATTTAAATGCCAGGCATCACGCCTGGAGGAAACCTGGCACCGTCCTTACGGTGAAGTATGGTGGTGGCAGCATCATGCTGTGGGGATGTTTTTAAGCGGCAGGGAGACTAGTCAGCATCAAGGGACATATGAATTGAACAAAGTACAGTGAGATCCTTGAAATCCTGCTCCAGAACTCTCAGGACCTTCGACTGGGGCGAAGGTTCACCTTCCAACAGGACAATGGACCTAAGCACACAGCCAAGACAACGCAGAAGTGGCTTCAGGACAAGTCTCTGAATGTCCTTGAGTGGCCCAGCCAGAGCCTGGACTTGAACCCGATCAAGCATATCTGGAAAGACCTGAAAATAGCTGTGCAGCGACGATCCCCATCCAAAATGACAGAGTATGAGAGGATCTGCAGAGAAGAATGGGAGAAACTCCCCAAATACAAGCTTGTATCGTCCTACCCAAGAAGACTTGAGGCTGTTATTGCTCCCAAAGATGCTTCGACAAAGTACTGAGTAAAGGGTCTGAATACCTATGTAAATGTTTTAATTTTTATTTTTATAAAATATTTTTATTTTTATATATATATATATAAAAATTTTATATATATATATATATACACTAACGTTCAAAAGTTTGGGGTCACTTAGAAATGTTCTTGTTTTTTAAAGAAAAACACATTTTTGTCCATTAAAATAACATCAAATTGATCAGAAATACAGTGTAGGCATTGTTAATGTTGTAAATTTACTATTATAGCTGGAAACGGCAGATTTTTTATGGAATATCTACATAGGTGTACAGACCCATTATCAGCAACCATCTGTGTTCCAATGGCACGTTGTGTCAGCTAATCCAAGTTTATAATTTGAAAAGGCTAATTGATCATTAGAAAACCCTTTTGCAATTATGTTAGCACAGCTGAAAACTGTGGTTCTGGTTAAAGAAGCAATAAAACTGGCATTCTTTAGACTAGTTGAGTATCTGGAGCATCAGCATTTGTAGGTTCGATTGCAGGCTCAAAATGGCAAGAAACAAAGAGCTTTCTTCTGAAACTCATCAGTCTATTCTTGTTCTGAGAAATGAAGGCTCTCATAAAACGCTGTGTACTACTCCCTTCACAGAACAGTGCAAACTGGCTCTAATCAAAATTGAATGAGGAGCTGGAGGCCCCAGTGCACAACTGAGCAAGAGGACATGTCACGAACCCCGCTTCCTGAGTCTGTGTTTGCCTGTGTTTCTGTCCTGGAGTGTGTTTCCGGTGTCCTGGAACGCACCCTGTCTGGTTGCCAGGCAGATTAGCTTGCTGGGAGATCGATGTTCACCCGCACCTGTATCCCATCACTAATCTGCACACCTGTCCTGATCATCACCTCTCCCCTTCAAAAGCTCTGACCTGACATCCATTCCCTGCCGGATCGTTAGCCATGAACATTACTCACCCGGATCATTTACCCCATTCCCGCCTGGTCATCGGAGGATTCCGCTTCCCCATTGGATCCACCTATTTACTCCCATCAACTCACCACCGCTGCCCGCTACGCCACCTGGATGTATCTACCCACTCACATTCACTTGTAAATAAATACTCACCTTCTTCCTACTCTCCTTGTCCTGGTCTGCTTCTGGGTTCGATTTTGAAGAAACGTGACAGGACAGGTACATTAGAGTGTCTAGTTTGGGAAACAGACGCCTCACAAGTCCTCAACTGGCAGCTTCAGTAATTGTGGGTTCCAGTGTGTTCTGGTAGTCTTTAATAGCTGATTCTAAGATTTGTATTTGACCATGTATATGTTTTTGCTGTTTGATCTTTGTTATAGATCCAAGAAGATTGGAGGTGGTTGATCCATTCATCTCCATTTTAGATAACTGTGTGTTGTTGTTTGTTTATCTTCCAATTTTCCCAGAAGTGGATTATTTAATTACACTGAGCTGATTTCTGACGTGTTTTTCCTTCTTTTTCCCGTAGTGTATTTCTGTATTGTTTTAGTGATTCACCATAGTGAAGGCGTAGACTCAGGTGTTCTGGATCTCTATGTTTTTGGTTGGACAGGTTTCTCAGTTTCTTTTTTAGGTTTTTGCATTCTTCATCAAACCATTTGTCATTGTTGAAATGTTTTGATTTGATAGGGATGCTGAGAGGTCAATTATACTTTTTAGGTTTTCTTCTGCCAAGTTTACACCTTACACTACATGGAAACGTTTTGTCCAGGAAGTTGTCTAAAAGGATGGAATTTGTTGTTTCCACACTACTTTCCATCCATCTATAGCTTCTCTTAATAGTATTCAGTTCCCTTTGTTTTGATGCCTCATGATTGAGTATTGCTCTGTTCAAGTAGACTGTAATTTTTGCTGTGATCTGATAGGGGTGTCAATGGGCTGACTGTGAACTCTCTGAGAGACTCTGGGTTGAGGTCAGTGATAAAGTAATCTACAGTACTAGTGCCAAGGAATGAGCTATAGGTGTACCCAGTGTAAGAGTCAGAGCTGCAGAAGCTGTGACTGATTTTTGTTGGTTGTTTTGTCGTGTGTGTGTGTGTGTGTGTGCGTGTCAGGTATTCTCAGCTGCTGCTGATGCGTTATTTACATGAGTGGTTAAAGTAGGACTACCTTTAAAGCCACCTCACTGAAAATCTCTCTCTCTCTCTTACTTCAGCTGCCTGGTGAGCTACAGCCACAACATCTACACAACACAACACAACACACAGCCCTGTCTATGTAACTCTGCTGTCTGGAGCTGGAGAGAGGGAGGGATGGGAGAGAGTGAAGCAGAGAGTCAGAAGGGGAGGAAGAAAGGGAGGTGAGATGAGGGAGGCGAGGGAGTAGAGGAAGGGAGACAGGGAAAGAGGAATGGAGGGAGAGAAGAAGAGACATGGACAGAGGAGAGAGACGGTATGGAGGGAGGAGATAGCATAGAGAATGCTAGCCAGGCAGCAGCTAGTAATTAGAACTGTTGTGCTGTACTCTCTCTCCCCCTCTCACTCTGTCCCCCTCTCTCTCTCTGTCTTTCACATCTAGTCTTACATGACTAGATGTCCAAGGTTAATGACGGGCCAGTGAAGACACACACAACGGCCAAATAGTGACAGCTACCGTAACGCCTCTTTAACCTCCGGAGGCTGAAGAAATGTGGCTTTTCACCTAAAGACCTCACAAACTTTTCCAGATACGCAATTGAGAGCATCCTGTCAGGCTGTGTCATCGCCTGGTACGGCAACTGCACCGCCCACGACCGCAAGGCTCTCCAGAGGGTGGTGCGGTCTGCACAACGCATCACCGGGGGCAAACTACCTACCCTCCAGGACACCTACAGCATCCGATGTCACAGGAAGGCCAAAAAGATCATCAAGGACAACAACGACCCGAGCCACTGCCTGTTCACACCGCTACAATCCAGAAGGCGAGGTCAGTACAGGTGCTTCAAAGCTGGTACCGAGAGACTGAAAAACACCTTTTATCTCAAGGCCACTGTTAAAAGCCATCACTAACATAGAGAGGCTGCTGCCTACATACAGACTTGAAATCATTTGCAACTTTAATAAATAGATCACTAGTCACTTTAATAACACCACATGAACATCTTGCGTTATTCATCTCATTTGTATATACATTATTTTATACCATCTATTGCATCTTGCCTATGCCGCTCTGTCATTGCTCATCCATATATTGATATGTATATATTCTTATTCCATCCCTTTAGATTTGTGTGTATTAGGTAGTTGTTGTGGAATTTTTAGATTACATGTTAGAAGTTGCTGCACTGTCAGGACAAGAATCACAAGCATTTCACCACACTCGCAATAACATCTGCTAACCATTTGAATGTGACCAATACAATTTGATTTGATTTGAAATGTGATACCATTACAGAACAACACTGACCTCAAGGTCTGTGACCTGCTAATGCTGTGCCCCCCCCCCATAACCACCAAAACACATTCCATATCAGGTGTGATATACTTTACCAGCATCACCTTAGTAGGCTGTGGATACAGACCTATTATTCTGATCGTCCCACTAAACATTGAACAGCAACCGTTAACATTCTGAGTCTCCAGCTATGGATTTCAGTCACAATAAGCAGTTTTTGCAATTGCAATGCTTGTACATCTTTATGAAAACGAATGTGAATCGGACTCTGTGAATTGTGTGTTGTATGTAAGTGGCAACCCATTGTATTCCTCAAGGCTCTGCATCGGATTCAAGCCACTGTGTGTGTCTGTTTTTGAGTATTATTATCAGGATAAGGTAAGACCCAGATGCAGACCGTGTCGAAGAAACAATGTTTATTACAGCAACAGAGGAAAATGTACAGGACAGGCAGGCAGGCTCAGGGTCAGGTCAGGTAGAGGTCGGAAATCCAGATAGAGGCAAAGGTACAGGACGGCAGGCAGGGTCAGGGTCAGGGGCATGCAGAGTGGTCAAGCGGGGCGGGATCAGGGTTAGGACAGGAAAGGGTCAAAAACCAGGAGTGTGAGAAAAAGAGAGGCTGGGAAAAGATAGGATCTGACAGGGAAAACGCTGGTAAGCTTGACAAACAAGAAACTGGAAACGGACAAACAGAGAACATAGGTATAAATACACAGGGGATCATGGGGAAGATGGGCGACACCTGGAGGGGGTTGGAGACAATCACAAAGACAGTTGAAACAGATCAGGGCATGACATTTACCATACTGGTGAGGACCAGAAGTCCTCATAACAATAGTAAACCAAGGAGAATTTGGACAAGTGAGGACATTTGGCCGGTCCTAAAAAGGAAAAAGGGTTAGAAGTAGTGTTAGGGGTTAGGTTTAGGTTTAGGTTTAGGTTTAGGAGGAGTTAGTGTTAGGGGTTAGGTTTAGGTTTAGGTTTAGGTTGAGTTAGTGTTAGTGTTAGTGTTAGTGTTAGGGTTTAGGTTTAGGTTTAGGAGGAGTTAGTGTTTTAGGTTTAGGAGGAGTTAGTGTTAGGGGTTAGGTTTAGGTATAGGAGGAGTTAGGGTTAGGGGTTAGGTTAGGTTTAGGAGGAGTTAGGGTTAGGGGTTAGGTTTAGGAGGAGTTAGTGTTAGGGGTTAGGTTTAGGTTTAGGAGGAGTTAGGTTTAGAGGTTAGGTTAGGTTTAGGAGGAGTTAGGGTTAGGGGTTAGGTTTAGGTTTAGGAGGAGTTAGGGTTAGGGGTTAGGTTAGGTTTAGGAGGAGTTAGGGTTAGGGGTTAGGTTTAGGTTTAGGAGGAGTTAGGGTTAGGGGTTAGGTTAGGTTTAGGAGGAGTTAGGGTTAGGGGTTAGGTTTAGGTTTAGGAGGAGTTAGGTTTAGGGGTTAGGTTTAGGTTTAGGAGGAGTTAGGTTTAGGGGTTAGGTTAGGTTTAGGAGGAGTTAGGGTTAGGGTTTAGGTTTAGGAGGAGTTAGGGTTAGGTTTAGGAGGAGTTAGGGTTAGGGGTTAGGTTTAGGTTTAGGAGGAGTTAGGGTTAGGGGTTAGGTTAGGTTTAGGAGGAGTTAGGGTTAGGTTTAGGAGGAGTTAGGGTTAGGGGTTGGTTTAGGTTTAGGAGGAGTTAGGGTTAGGGGTTAGGTTAGGTTTAGGAGGAGTTAGGGTTAGGGGTCAGGTTTAGGTTTAGGAGGAGTTAGGGTTAGGGGTCAGGTTTAGGTTTAGGAGGAGTTAGGGTTAGGGGTTAGGTTTAGGTTAAGGAGGAGTTAGGGTTATGGTTTAGGTTTAGGAGGAGTTAGTGTTAGCGGTTAGGTTTAGGTTTAGGAGGAGTTAGGGTTAGGGGTTAGGTTTAGGTTTAGGAGGAGTTAGGGTTTGGGGTTAGGTTAGGTTTAGGAGGAGTTAGGGTTAGGGGTTAGGGTTAGGAGGAGTTAGGGTTAGGGGTTAGGTTAGGTTTAGGAGGAGTTAGGGTTAGGGGTTAGGTTAGGTTTAGGAGGAGTTAGGGTTAGGGGTCAGGTTTAGGTTTAGGAGGAGTTAGGGTTAGGGGTTAGGTTAGGTTTAGGTTAAGGAGGAGTTAGGGTTAGGGGTTAGGTTAGGTTTAGGAGGAGTTAGGGTTATGGGTTAGGTTTAGGTTTAGGAGGAGTTAGTGTTAGGGGTTAGGTTTAGGTTTAGGAGGAGTTAGGGTTAGGGGTTAGGTTTAGGAGGAGTTAGGGTTAGGGGTTAGGTTAGGTTTAGGAGGAGTTAGGGTTAGGGGTTAGGTTTAGGTTTAGGAGGAGTTAGGGTTAGGGGTTAGGTTTAGGTTTAGGAGGAGTTAGGGTTAGGGTTAGGGGTTAGGTTTAGGTTTAGGAGGAGTTGGGGTTAGGGGTTAGGTTTAGGTTTAGGAGGAGTTAGGGTTAGGGGTTAGGTTAGGTTTAGGAGGAGTTAGGTTTAGGTTTAGGAGGAGTTAGGGTTAGGGGTTAGGTTAGGTTTAGGAGGAGTTAGGGTTAGGGGTTAGGTTTAGGTTTAGGAGGAGTTAGGGTTAGGGGTTAGGTTAGGTTTAGGAGGAGTTAGGGTTAGGGGTTAGGTTTAGGTTTAGGAGGAGTTAGTGTTAGGGGTTAGGTTTAGGTTTAGGAGTAGTTAGGGTTAGGGGTTAGGTTTAGGTTTAGGAGGAGTTAGGGTTAGGGGTTAGGTTTAGGTTTAGGAGGAGTTAGGGTTAGGGGTTAGGTTTAGGTTTAGGAGGAGTTAGGGTTAGGGGTTAGGTTTAGGAGGAGTTAGGGTTAGGTTTAGGTTTAGGAGGAGTTAGGGTTAGGGGTTAGGTTAGGTTTAGGAGGAGTTAGGGTTAGGGGTTAGGTTAGGTTTAGGAGGAGTTAGGGTTAGGGGTTAGGTTTAGGTTTAGGAGGAGTTAGGGTTAGGGGTTAGGTTAGGTTTAGGAGGAGTTAGGGTTAGGGGTTAGGTTTAGGTTTAGGAGGAGTTAGTGTTAGGGGTTAGTTTTAGGTTTAGGAGTAGTTAGGGTTAGGGGTTAGGTTTAGGTTTAGGAGGAGTTAGGGTTAGGGGTTAGGTTAGGTTTAGGAGGAGTTAGGGTTAGGGGTTAGGTTAGGTTTAGGAGGAGTTAGGGTTAGGGGTTAGGTTAGGTTTAGGAGGAGTTAGGGTTAGGGGTTAGGTTAGGTTTAGGAGGAGTTAGAGTTAGGGTTAGGGGTTAAAGTTAAGGTTAGTGGTTAGGGAATATAGGATTTTGAATGGGAATCAATTGTAGGTTTCCAAAAAGTCCAACAAGTATAGTAATACACAACTGTGTGTGTGTGTGTGTGTGTGTGTGTGTGTGTGTGTGTGTGTGCGTGTCTTTCTTTCTGATGTGTGTAAGATCTCTCTCCATATCCATCTCCTCTCCCGTCTCTCCCTGTTCAAGGTTTATTAGAAGAGCTATATTGAGAGAGTGCAGGGCAGACAGGGAAGGGCAGGGCAAGACAGGGCAGACAGGGCAGGGCAGACAGGGCAGGGCAGACAGAGCAGGGCAGACAGGGCAGGGCAGACAGAGTGAGGGAGAGGCGAGGGGAGGTGAGGTGAGGTGAGGGAAATCAAGACATATGGGCTGCCATTTTCCTGGTAATCAGTCTGATCAGGACAGCCCAGCTTGCTGATTCATCTCTGTGGCGAGAGGGGGGAGCAGAGAGGGAGCCAGGGAGAAGGATAGATGGAGAGAGAGAGGGATATATATACAGAGAGAGGGAGAGGGAGAGGGATAGATGGAGAGAGAGAGAGAGAGAGGGATATATATGTATATAGAGAGTGAGGGGGAGAGAGAGAGAGGGATATATATATATATATATATATATATGGAGGGGGGGGGCAGAGGAGTGACGGGGAAGATGGAGAACGAGGAGAGAGAGGACAGCATCTGCAGGCTGCAGGCATGCTGCTATTACATCAATGCTGCATCCCAAGAGAAAGGAGAGAGAAAGGAGAGAGAGAAGGAGAGAGAGAAGGAGAGAGAGGGGAGACTGGGATAGAAATAAGAGGGAGGGGGAGAAAGGCAGAGAGAAACGACTACATGACAGAAAAAGGAAGATGCAGGGCTACACTGAGAGTTGAGGAAAATAGGATAGGGAAGAGAGAGAGAGTTGACTGCAATTCAACAGAGTTGAACAAATAGAAAAATCATTCACTTCACTCCCTCTTTTCAATGTGCAATTAAAAAGCAATTTCAGAAGCCTTTCTTATTCATTGTTTTATTCTGAACTATTGTAGCTCTGCCACAGATTAAATAACGAATCATACATATCATTGTAATTAAGCAAACTTAAGTGTGCAGTAAAATATAAGACTGCTGTTCCAGGTTAAGGTGGGTGAGAGTGTGGAGTGGGTAGTGGGGAAAGAAGGGCTCTAAACTTCAGAGTTCTTCTTTGCCTGATCCAGCCTCAGACCTTGATTCACAGGACTGGCAACCTTATTATGCACCGCACTTATTATTGATATTACGCCAAGCCCTTGTTGCCATGACCACCGTGCAAGAGACATTTAATTTTCTCTCCTCCATCATCATTATCTATGGGGCCATCTGTTGTGGAAAATGAATTCAGCCTCATTTGCATGACTGATAAGCACATTCTTTATCTATTCAACAGAAGGTCATATGGCATGGATTTAGAGACTGCTGAAGGAAGGAGAGAGAGAGGGAGACAGAGAGGGGGAGAGAGAGGGAAAGAGAGGGAGAGAGAGAAAGAGAGAGACAGAGAGAGGAGGAGAAAGCGGGAGAATGAGAGGAGGAGTGGAATAGAAGGAAATATAAATGATGGAGGACATATACAGTCGAGAGCATGCGTGTGTGTGTGTGTGTGTGCGTGTGTGTTCGTGTGTGTGTGTGTGTTCATGTGTGGGTGTGTCTGTGTGTGTGTGTGTGTGTGTTCGTGTGTGTGTGTGTGTGGGGGGGGGGGGGGGGGGGTGTGTCTGTGTGTGTGTGTGTGTGTGTGTTCATGTCTCTGCATAATGTATATGTGCTGCATGTGTATATTGGTTTTTATATTCTATTTCAGTGCCCATGTATTTCCTTTATGTGTGTATTTGAAGTCCCATGTGAACATGCGCACAAGCCTGTGTTCATGCAAACATGTGAATGTGTCTATGTGTGAGTCCTTGTGCGTGTGTCTGCATGTGTGTCCTTGCATGCCTGTTGTGCTGTGTGTATATTCTGTGTTTGCAGGTAAAATAGATACATTTGTCATCCCATCCTCTCTCTCTCACTCACTCTCTCTATACCTCTCTCTCTCTCTCTCTCTCGCTCCCTCTCTCTTCTAAAGATGCAGGATCTTAATTTGACCTATAATGTTACTGCAAAATAAACCTGCAGCAACAGGATTTTAAAGTGTAGTCCTTAATGTTACTTGATCTGTGGTTAGGCTATTATTTGGCCAAAGGTAGGCTACCTAAAAAGTGCAAAACTAGAAATAAATCCATGTGTCATTGTGGGTTTTCAGTGAATTTATGTAAATCAGGAAACTCATCTACATTTCCTGCTGTGCAGGAATATTCTCCGCAACAAAATAGTGATCAAATTAAGATCCTTCCTCTGTATCTCTCCATCTACCTCTCCCTTATTACCACAACACTGTACTGTACAAGCCCTCTCATGTTTTGCCAGAACACTTCAACCAATCTTCGCCTGGCAGGAAGTATCATTGCCTGCTTTTGTTGTTGTTGCTTTTGAGGTGCATCCCACAGCTGACTGCTGGCTTCCTGTCTCTTTAGCAGGAGGAAGTCATGCTAGGGATGCAAATGTAATACAACTTCAAATTCATTGTAAAAACACAATCTCATTGATGAGTCTTGTCAGCAGAGCGGCCTATGCGCGAGGTATTGTTAAGAGTCGTTATGTTGTGCTCCGTCTGTGAATATCTGGTTGTTAACCTGTTTGGGGTAGGGGGCAGCATTTTCACTTTTGGATAAATAGCGTGCCCAAACTGAACTGCCTCCTACTCTGTCCCAGATCCTAATATATGCATATTATTATTATTGGATAGAAAACACTCTGAAGTTTCTAAAAATGTTTGAATCATGTCTGTTAGTATAACAGAACTTATTTAGCAGGTGAAACCCCGAGGACAAACCATTCAATTTCTTTTTTTTTTAAGTCACTGTCTTTTCAATATGTTTACATGGGGAATCCAGAATTCTAATCGACTTTCCTGCAGTTCCTACCTCTTCCACTTGGATGTCACCAGTTTGTTGAAATTGGTTGAGGTTTTTCCTTTGTGAAATGAATAAGTACCATAGCTCAGAACGAACATCACTTTATGTGTACCTTTTGATAGAGGCGCGTAACCAGAAAAGTAGCGTCAGTTTGTTTTGCTCCTGTATTGAACACAGATCATCCCGTCTTCAATTTGATCGATTATATACATTTAGAAATACCTAAAGTTGTATTACAAAAGTCGTTTGAAATGTTTTGGCAAAGTTTACAGGTAACTTTTCAGATATTTTGTAGCAACGTTGCGTAAGTTGGAAGCGGGGCTCCAAGAGAAGCGATGGAGAACCTTTCAGAGACAGTTCCTCCAGGGGAGAGACGGCCAAGGCGGAGATGAGCAAGAGAATGAGGAAGATGATGATGAAGAGGATGACGAGGAACCAGGACAATAAGCACCCATGGCTGACTTCAAGGCTCCTTCCTCAAGGTAAAGAAGATGATATTGAACATTTCTTGACAACGTTTGAAAGAGAACTATGACAAGGTAAAGGAGGCCATGATGAAGAAGTTGCTACATCAATGCTACACCTACAGACAATGTTTCCATTCCATTGAAATCCTACGTGACAAGACACGACGAGAGCTGTATGTCCGGCTGAGGGACCTATAGTATAAGTGGATCAGACCAGCAAAGTCCAGAGATGGAGGTCTGGATTAGGGAGTATCACCGAAAGACGGCTGAGAAGGCAGCTGAGCTAGCTGAAGTGTTCATTGCCGCCAGGAAAGGAGCCAAGAGAACCACCTCTGGCTGTTGGAACCAATGAGCCAGAAGTACATGTAAGTCTGATGGGGATGATCGAGGTTGTGATGCCTAGTACTTATCCTAGTCAAGCCCATGTTACTAATCCTAGTACTTACACTAGTAATTACCATAGGCCAAGTGACAGCTCCAGCAGGCAGGAACTGAAGTGTCACTTTTGTGGGGGTAGGACATACCAAGCCACGCTGCCCAGCTAGGAAGTCCTATGTGCCCAGACCTACCATGCCAGCACCCTCCCTAACCCTCTTGTCAATGCCCCACATGCCCAAGTGGACACAGGCAGCTCACAAACTGTAGTGCTTGAAAGTTTGGTCCCTATGGAGGAGTAGCAGGATCAGGCCCTGGTCAGAATATGCTGTTTTCACGGAGATGAGGGAATATACACCACTACCAACGTTTTTGTTACTGTAGATGATCAATCTTTTTTCTTCCAAGTTGCTCTAGTCCCTAATCTCCCTTACCGAGTGGTGATAGGGAAGGACGTTGACCTTCTGCCCCAGGAAGAGCTGTGTAATGTTGCCACAAGGTCTCAGAGTGCTAGGGAAACCCTCAGAAAGGTCTTGACCCTAGGCCATGCGGTGTCATGGGCAGGGCATCTAGGTGGTAAGAAGACCCTAGACAGGATCTCAAGCCTCGTACATGGCCACTGCAAGACGCAGAGGTGAAATAGTTCTGTAAAATATTCACTAAGAGTCAGCTTACCTTAGGGAGAAGACTTCCACCCTCCAACTTCCAGCGTATATCCTTAGTGTACACCCCATTTGAGAGGATTGGTATGGACATAGTGGGCCCTCTAGACAGGACTAAGAGAGGGAACAGATACATACAGGTTATTTGTGATTATGTCACCAAGTACCTTGAAGCTTTCCACTGAGAAATATTAAGGCTAGGCAGGTTGCTAATTGCTTCATCTACTTCTTATCACGAGTAGGCATGCCTAGGGAAGTCCTCACAGATTCTTGTACCAATTTCCTCTCAGAACTGCTCAGAAATGTGTACAGGCTGTAGGGGATCAAGGTTATAAAGACCACACCCTATCATCCGCAAACAGATTGGTTGAGCGCTTCAACCAGACCCTGAATAGTATGTTATGCAAGTTTGTCTCTCAAGCAGGAGATGACTTGGACCAGCGGCTGCCGTACCTGCTCTTTACAGAGAAGTGCCACGAGCACCCATTTTTTTCTCTCCCTTTGATATTTTCTACGGTCATCCAGTGAGTGTTCCACTGACATGCTCAAGCAGAGCTGGGAAGGACCAAGAGGTGGGAGCAAGAATGTGTTGGAGTATGAGCTTCAGATGAGGGAGAGGCGGGAGCAGATGACCGCACTGACCCAGGACAGCATGAGGAAAGCCTAGAAGAAATAATGGTATACTGCAAAGCAAGGGACAGAAGTTTTGAGCCAGGTTAGCAGGTGTAGCTGTTGCTCCCCACACATGAGAGCAAGCTGCTGGCCAAATTGCATGGTCCATATGAGGTCATATGCAAGGTAGCACCTCTGACATATGAGATTCACATGCCAGAAAGTAAAAAGTGCAAAGGTTTCACATCAACCTATTGAAAGAGTTAAGTTCCATAGATGAGGCAGTAAAGACCAGCTGTTCGTCTGTTAGAAGAAGATCCCATACTTTCTGACCATCAGCACACCACCACCCATGGAGCTATCACACCTCACTCCTCACCAGCAAGAACAGCTTGGAGAGTTGTTGATCTCAGAGCTTTTCCAGGAGACACCTGGGTACACCACTCTGGTCCAGCACAAAATCTATCTAAAGGACAGGGCTCTGGTACGGTCAAAATGCTAGCGGAGAGACTCCTCTCAGTGCTGAGGCAGCAGGCCATGAAGAGAATGGGAGTGATCAAAAGGTAATTTAGTGAGTGGTCTAGCCCAAAAGGTCTCGTCTCCAAGAAGGATGGGACCATCAGATTCTGCATGGGCTTCCGGGGGTTGAATGAGCTCACCAAGTTGGTCAATATCCCATGCCACATATCGATGACCTGAATGAACAGATGGGGAAGAAGAGGTTCAACTCCACGTTGGATATGAAT
This sequence comes from Oncorhynchus kisutch, assembly GCF_002021735.2. Classification (NCBI taxonomy): domain Eukaryota; kingdom Metazoa; phylum Chordata; class Actinopteri; order Salmoniformes; family Salmonidae; genus Oncorhynchus; species Oncorhynchus kisutch. The sequence goes on from NC_034180.2 coordinate 40,034,241, forward strand.
AACGGGTACTGGCAGGTCCCACTGTCAGAGGAGGCAAAGGAGCTCACAGCTTTCAGGATGCCGATGGGGGTCTTCCAGTTGACGGTGATGGCATTTGGGCTCCATAGGGTGCCAGCTACCTTTCAACGATTGATGGACCAGGTACTCCATGACCGGTGGTGTAAAGTACTTAAGTAAAAATACGTTTAGGTACTACTTACGTTGTTTTTTGGGGGTATCTGTACTTTACTTTACTATTTATAGTTTTGACAACTTTTACTTTTACTCCACTACATTCATAAATAAAACATTGTACTTTTTACTCCTTACATTTTCCCTGACACTCAAAAGTACTCGTTACATTTTGAATGCTTAGCAGGACAGGAAAATTGAAAATGGATATAAAATGGATAACATCCCTGGTCATCCCTACTGCCTCTGATCTGGCAGACTCACTAAACTCAAATGCTTAATTTGTAAATGATGTCTGAGTGTTGAACTGTGACCCTGGCACCCAGAGTTTTGCGGCTGCGTACCTTGACAACGTGGTAATCTGTAGCTAGACCTGGGAAGACCATCTCTATTACCTGCAGCAGGTACTCTAGCAAATCCAGGAGGCGGGCCTCACTATCAGGCCCAAAACATTTGTATTTGCCAAGTGGGAGGTTGAGTACCTCAGGTTTGTCATTGGAGAGGGTGCCATCCATCCACAGTTGGGTAAGATGGATGCTATTTGTTCTTTAACCCTTACAACGACCAATAAACAGTAATTTATGGGGTTAGTGGGGCTGGTACAGGAAGCTGGTCTGGACCAAAGAGATCAGAAGGGCTTTCAAACCCTGAGGTGCTGTGTTAGGACAGACTTCGAATAACCCTTCTTGCTGCAAACGGACATGTCCGAGGTACGACTGGGGGTGGTCCTACTGCAAGAGGGTGTAGGTGAGCTGAAGCCCATTGTTTTCATCATTCACAAGATGCTTGAGGATGAGACTAGGTACTTGACTATTGAAATGTATGGCCTAGCCATTAAGAGGGCCCTTGACTCTTTGAAGTACAATCTGCTGGGAAGAGAGTTTGTGTTAGAGACTGACCATAGAGCTTTGCAGTGGCTCCACAAGATGAGAAACTCTAACAACTGAATCACCTGGTGGTACCAGGAGATGCAGCCCTTTCATTTCACTCTTCCCTACAGGCCAAGATCTGCAAAACAATTAGCAGACTTCCTGTCCCGCATCTTTGAAGGCTCCTAAGTGGATGGGACGCACGGACGGAGTGGACCTGCAAGATGTGACTACAGGCCGCATTCTCCGTCTTCAGAATCGGGAGGAAATGTGACGTTTCTCATTCCCATCACCATCTACTGTTTTAGATATGATCACGAAATACAAGGTCATATTTAATAGTTTATTGAGCACCAGTGTGTAATGTACAGCAGAGTGCCGTAAGCGTGATGTTTTAGCAGCCCAGTAAATACACACAGCAAGCTGTAACAGAACAAACAACACATTTTAGCACTCTCTGGTCCATGGTTAGACTAATCACGTAGCATTATTAAGAGTCATGTTATGAGTTATGTTGTGCTCTGTCTGTGAATATCTGGTTGAAATACAAATCTGCGTTTGTATTTCAGAAGCTGAGCTGTGTACTTACCGTGATGTGCATTCCATTCGCTTCGTCTCATCCTGGGTGTTGTAACGGAAGTGACGATGCATTCAGACCCTTTTCATGAATGAGTTTCCACCACTGTTGACGGTGGGCTAGTTCAAGACAGTAATTGTTTGTAATTTGTACGTAATTAATAGTCATTAAGTTTGATATTTTTTGTCAGCATTGTTTAAATAATAAAGATGAACGCATGAAAAGTACAATGAGGTAACATGTACACTGGTAAATGTAGAAGTTAATGGATAAAAGGTTTGTTCCACATCGTCATGATGTAAAGAGCCTGACGGACCAGGCATGGCCATTTAGAGCTGGAGTGCCTATGCTACTCTAAAATGCTAAGCTAATGCAGTACACGGGTTCAGTTTCCTTTTGAGTGTATTAGAATTATGTTTGAAATAGCTACTTGAAGTGTATTCATTTTGCGGATTCTGACACTGTACAAAGCAATTTACCTTTGTTTGAAAATAAAAACTAAACCAGTTGCAACTGTCAACCATCCTCCTGTCCAGATCTTTGGCACCTTAGACACCTCTCCAGCCGGTCTGCCTCCTCACACCTTCACTCGGCTTCATTAATTACTTCTCCTCAGCTTTCCGTGTCCCGTTCTGACATTTGACTGCTGCTAATTTGCTGATTAATTTAATTAAAGTGATTACAGGGGGGATTTGGGTCCAATCTATTGGTCTGTGGTTTGACTGTCCATTACTCCTCTTGCCTCACCCAGTCAATAGCTCTCTCCCACAATCTCGTGTGTACTGCCTGCTATTTCTCTCTCGTCCGCCTCTTACAATCTCACGGCTAGAGTTTGACGTGGTGACGTGACGCTGGTTTCTCCCCAATCTTCCTGTCTGTCCTTTTCAGCACTGGGAGCTGTCTGCGAGCTGTCCAGCACCACTGCCAATTATCGTCGTCTCCTGTCTCCAGTCTGTGCCCAGCGCTCCCGGTGTCTGAGGCGACATGAGATGGACCTACTGTATAGCTTCCTACCGTACCGAGGAATACTGAAATGCAGATGTATCTCCTTATATTACAGCAATGCACATATTCTACATATCAAAGCCCACAATTCAATGAAGAAATTCTGATTAAATGTCCTCTGACATAACATAGCAGGCATACTGGTCTTGACGATAGGGAAAAAAGACTGTTGGGGTAGGTTCTCTTCTGCCATTTTCAACCAATCCAGTAAATGTGGAGGAGGAGTTAAGATTGAGTGTCGCCTTGAAAATGTCCCAAAAATCGGAACATCCAGTTGATGAGGACTTGGCAGAGGTTTAAACCTCTTGAATCTAGGGGGCACTATTTGAATTTTTGGAAAAATAACGTCCCCAAAGTAAATGGCTATTTTGTCAGGACAAGATGCTAGAATATGCATATAATTGACAGCTTAGGATAGAAAACACTCTAAAGTTTCCAAAACTGTACAAATATTGTCTGTGAGTATAACATAACTGATATTGCAGGCGAAAGCCTGAGAAAAATCCAATCAGGAAGTGACTCTTATTTAGAAAGCTCTGCGTTCCTATACGTCCCTACTGAGCAGTGAATGAGATATCAACCAGATTCCTTTTTCTATGGCTTCCCTAATGTGTCTAGTGTCACAATACATAGTTTCAGGTTTTTATTTTGAAAAATGAGCCTGAACGTCAACATTGCGTCAATGGTCAGCTGGAGGCTCTCAGAGTGTTTGGAGCGTGAAGGACAAATGTGGCCATTGTTTCTCTCTCTCCTACTAAGAAGCCACCAGTCCCGGTTGATATATTATCGAATAGATGTTTGAAAAACACCTTGAGGATCGATTGTAAACAGCGTTTGACATGTTTCTGTCGATATTATGGAGCTAATTTTGAATATTTTTCGGGGTTGTAGTGACCGGTCGATTTTCGGGCGATTTCTCAGTCAAACGTGAAGGACAAACGGAGCTATTTTGCCTACAAAAAAATAATATTTTTGGAAAAAAGGAACATTTGCTATCTAACTGGGAGTCTCGTGAGTGAAAACATCCGAAGCTCATCATAGGTAAACGATTTAATTTGATTGCTTTTCTGATTTTTGTGACCAGGTTGCCTGCTGCTAGCTAGTCATAATGCTATGCTAGGCTAGGCTATCGATAAACTTACACAAATGCTTGTCTTGCTTTGGCTGTAAAGCATATTTTCAAAATCTGAGATGACAGGGTGATTAACAAAAGACTAAGCTGTGTTCCAATATATTTCACTTGTGATTTCATGAATAGGAATACTTTCTAGTAATATTTATGTCCGTTGCGTTATGATAATGCGTGTCAGTTGATGATTACGCTCCCGGACCCGGGATGGGTAGTATCAAGAGTTTAACTCTCCTCAACGTTGATGTGTTCACTAGCCTCCAGAGCAAAGGAAAAGGGTTAAAAATGAAGATATGTTGTTGGTTGCTTTAATTTATTTAAATTTTATTTACCCTTTATTTATTTAATTTAATACAGCGGTCCCCAACTAAATTCAGCCATTTGTACACTTGCAACCCAAACAGATATAGTATTTGACAAAGACATAATCATTTCACACCTTGATTACATATATTTATGTATGGGAATATTTGGAACAGATTTCCTAAAATAATTAGAGCCCCCCCACCCATGTCGAAGACCACTGCTTTAACATATTGACATGTTGAAGACCACTGCTTTAACTTATTGACATGTTGAAGACCACTGCTTTAACATATTGACATGTTGAGGACCACTGCTTTTACTTATTGACATGTCGAAGACCACTGCTTTAACATATTGACATGTTGAAGACCACTACTTTAACTTATTGACATGTTGAAGACCACTGCTTTAACATATTGACATGTTGAAGACCACTGCTTTAACTTATTGACATGTTGAAGACCACTGCTTTAACATATTGACATGTTGAAGACCACTGCTTTAACATATTGACATGTTGAAGACCACTGCTTTAACATATTGACATGTTGAAGACCACTGCTTTAACATATTGACATGTTGAAGACCACTGCTTTAACATATTGACATGTTGAAGACCACTTCTTTACCATATTGAAGACCACTGCTTTAACATATTGAAGACCACTGCTTTAACATATTGACACGTTGAAGACCACTGCTTTAACATATTGACATGTTGAAGACCACTGCTTTAACATATTGACATGTTGAAGACCACTGCTTTAACATATTGACATGTTGAAGACCACTGCTTTAACATATTGACATGTTGAAGACCACTGCTTTAACATATTGACATGTTGAAGACCACTGCTTTAACATATTGACATGTTGAAGACCACTGCTTTAACATATTGACATGTTGAAGACCACTGCTTTAACATATTGACATGTTGAAGACCCCTGCTTTAACATATTGACATGTTGAAGACCACTGCTTTAACATATTGACATGTTGAAGACCCCTGCTTTAACATATTGACATGTTGAAGACCACTGCTTTAACATATTGAAGACCACTGCTTTAACTTATTGACATGTTGAAGACCACTGCTTTAACTTATTGACATGTTGAAGACCACTGCTTTAACATATTGAAGACCACTGCTTTAACTTATTGACATGTTGAAGACCACTGCTTTAACTTATTGACATGTTGAAGACCACTGCTTTAACATATTGAAGACCCCTGCTTTAACATATTGACATGTTGAAGACCACTGCTTTAACATATTGAAGACCACTGCTTTAACTTATTGACATGTTGAAGACCACTGCTTTAACTTATTGACATGTTGAAGACCACTGCTTTAACATATTGAAGACCACTGCTTTAACTTATTGACATGTTGAAGACCACTGCTTTAACTTATTGACATGTTGAAGACCACTGCTTTAACATATTGAAGACCCCTGCTTTAACATATTGACATGTTGAAGACCACTGCTTTAACATATTGAAGACCCCTGCTTTAACATATTGACATGTTGAAGACCACTGCTTTAACATATTGAAGACCACTGCTTTAACTTATTGACATGTTGAAGACCACTGCTTTAACTTATTGACATGTTGAAGACCACTGCTTTAACATGTTGAAGACCACTGCTTTAACATGTTGAAGACCACTGCTTTAACATATTGAAGACCACTGCTTTAACATATTGACATGTTGAAGACCACTGCTTTAACATATTGAAGACCACTGCTTTAACTTATTGACATGTTGAAGACCACTGCTTTAACTTATTGACATGTTGAAGACCACTGCTTTAACATGTTGAAGACCACTGCTTTAACATGTTGAAGACCACTGCTTTAACATATTGAAGACCACTGCTTTAACTTATTAATTCATTTTAAACATTAATGTTTTATGAGATAATTATTACTTCAGTAAAATTAATTATCTTCAAAAATACACACATTTTTTCCTTTCTCCCTTTTGTTTGTTTGTTTATGACAACTGAATGCAAAGTAAATTAATTGTGCTCGATTGGCATTAACATACCCAAATAGGAATTTGAAATGGTTAATATTGAGCCCCCTCAGGGCAGCCTATGTCCCAATCCACTGGAGTACTTATCATGCCTCGTCTCACTCACTGCTAGCCTGGCAGCATTACTAAAGAAAGCTCTCTGTTTGTTGGTTCTGCTAAATGTGGCTTTATATAGCATGATTTGTTCATTGTTATTTTGGGGATCAAAACAGAATTTTGGCAACATTTTCTGTCATAGGTTCAAACATTTTATATTTTGATGTATTTTCATTTAATATGCATTTTGTTTCCTCTTGTATTTATGTATTTTCATATAACTATGTCTAGAATATAAACAATGGAAGTATTGAAAAAATAAAAATTATAATAATAATATCTAGCCTACCTTCTCCCATGGTATTACCACTGCTGTTGTCCCAAGGCTTCTCTCTGGATTTCCAAGCTACTTTGGCAAGTCATTCAAACTCACCAGTAGAAATGAATGAATTAGCACCTCTGTCCGGTACGAAATGAATCTAACTCATAATCTAATTCTGATGATGTCTCAGGGACCAAATTAGCTTTCCTTCATTTGCATATCTGGGTAAAAATGCAAATGTATTTGCAGTTATTCCCTTTTCATTCACACAAGAATGACTATACATGTCAGCGCTCTACGGCAGGACATGATTTACTGTAAATATATCCTAGGTTTTAGCCAATAGGTTCTCCTGACTCCCTAGCTGTCAGTGTGTTGGCTGAGAACACGGCGAGCGTGATTTCCAACTCATTTATCTCCTCCACCATTCTGCTGCTCACCATAGTTCAAAGCCCAGACAGGGAAGCAGCCTTATTTAACCGTGTGCACTACAGCTCAGCAGCCTTCCCATATTCCATTCTACTCTACAATCTTACTGCTCTCAGTTCCACATACAGCTGAACTACAGCCACATATTGTGTCTTGAACCAGAGGAGCTCATCTTGGCTTCCTCCTGGAGGATACATGGGCACATTGTAGATTCCCAGGTTAAATACAGCAGTCCACAGCCCTCCACACGTCATGCAAGCCCCGCCCCATCCCCCTCCTTTTATCCCTCCATCCCTCCGCCCCCTCCCACCCTCCTGAGACCCAGGGCCCGTGGGAAGAACTGATGCTGGGAGCAGACTGTCTGCAGCCCTGAATACATGTAGGACAGGGAGAGAGAGAGAGAGAGAGAGAGAGTCAGAGAGAGAGAGAGAGTCAGAGCGAGAGAGTGAGAGCAAGAGAGAGAGCGAGAGTCATAGAGAGAGAGAGAGAGAGAGAGAGAGAGCAGTAGAGCTAGATTGTGGGAGAGGGAGAGAAACAGGGATATGTGTTCTTCTCAAATACATACATATACACAGTGAGAGAGAAAGAAAGACTCTCTCTCTCCTCTCAGCACGTATCCCCCCACACACACACACACACATGAACATGATCGCACTCACACTCTCACACATACATACACTCACAGACGCACTCTTGCTTTAGGGTACCAGGCGGCTTGGTGTTCTTCTCCTTTGTTGTTTTTGTCATTCATCAGTCTTGGTAAGGTGTGCTGTGCTGTGTGAGTCTCGCTGGGTGAGGAGTCTGTCTGCGTGGCTGTCTGAGAATGCCATCTACACTACGGTAAGCCACACACTGTTCCTTCTCTCCCTCTCTTCTCTTCTGCAGTCTCTCTATCTCACTGGGGTACCTAGCCCCTGCAACGCACATCCTCTGCTTCTTTTTCCTCCCTCCCTCTCTCTCTCTCTCTCTCTCTCTCTCTCTCTCTCTCTCTCTCTCTCTCTCTCTGTCTGTCTGCCGCTCCACTCTCTCCTTCGCGCTTTCCTCTCGGCTGTGCGCTCTCTCACCATCCTTACCTTCGCCGCCTCTCCTCCCTCATCTCTCTCTCCCTTCCGCTTCGCCTCATTGGTGCTGCCCTCATTCCTTTTTTCCATTAAGCTCCAGGCCCATTGGTTGCCTGCCTTCAACCATTATCTTCTCTCCTCCTTCCGTCTTCCTCTTTCTATCTCTTGCCTCTCTCCTCTTTTTCTCCCTTGTTCCCTCATCTCCAGCCGACTCTCAAGTCAAAATTATTTGCATACAGGAGGACATGATAAGTTTTCAGGGAGCAGTGTGAGTGTGTGAGGGGTAAAGAACGAGTGGGATAAAAGATAAAGAAAGAAAGAAAGAAAGACAGACAGACAGAAAGAAAGAAAAGAGAAGAAGAGAAAAAGAAAGAAAGAAAGAAAGAAAGAAAGAAAGAAAGAAAGAAAGAAAGAAAGAAAGAAAGAAAGAAAGAAAGAAAGAAAGAAAGAAAGAAAGAAAGAAAAGAAAGAAAGAAAGAAAGAAAGAAAGAAAGAAAGAAAGAAAGAAAGAAAGAAAAGAGGACGGACATACTGGAGCATAAAGAAGTTTGGGAGAAGACTGCATTCTGAGACTGGTGGGTTACTCTTCTTCTTTCAATCTTCTTGTGAGTGCTTTGGCTTCTATCAATGATACGTTTGTAGATTGTCAAAAGAGGGTTATAGCTAAAACTGAAGGAGGATATTACTTAGAATTTAAGATAGTGAACTAAGCAGTATGACACTTGCTTTGAATTGCTTGAGTCTCAGCTTATTTAGATATTTAGAATGTTGATATGAAATGTGTACTCACTGTATATTGTGCTTTACATTGGAATCTCTGATGCCAAGCTTTGTTTAGCTGAGTTGTTTGATTGAACGGCAAGTAGAGTGTTAAACTCCTTCTGGAATACTTCTACTTTTTATTGTATTTTCATATTGTTGATATTTATGTTTTATATTGTTTTGGAGATTTGATGCCTTAACAAACCTTTGAATGCTCTACATTGTTATTATTCCTTTATAGCATGTAGCTAACATAACAAGGATATATTACATTTCCGAGGCAAAGTTGCACTGTTTTGAATTCTCGTACATGGTTAACTATACTGAACAAAAATAGGAACTCAAAATGTAAAGTGTTGGTCCCATGTTTCATGAGCTGAAATAAAAGATTCTAGAAATGTTCTACATGTACAAAAAGCTTATTTCTCGAAATTTTTGGGCATAAATTTGTTTACATTCCTTTTAGTGAGCCTTTCTCCTTTGCCATATAATCTATCCACCTGACAGGTGTGGCATATCAAGAAGCTGATTAAACAGCATGATCATTACACAGGTGCACCTCGTGCTTGGTACAATAAAATGCTACTATAAATGTGCAGTTTTGTCACACAGTACAATGCCAAAGAAGTCTCAAGTTCTGAGGGAGTTTGCAATTGGTATGCTGACTGCAGGAAAGTCCACCCGAGCTGTTGCCAAAGAGTTAAATGTTCATTTGTCTACCTTAAGCTGCCTCCAATATCCTTTTAGAGAATTTGGCAGTATGTCCAACTGGCCTCACAACCGCAGACTACATGTAACTACGCCAACCCAGGATCTCCACATCCTGCTTCTTCACCTGTGGGATGAAACTGTGGCACAACAGGAAGATATCTGCACAAACTCTTAGAAACCTCAGGGAAGCTCAGGGAAGCTCATCTGCATGCTCATCGTCCTCACCAGGGTCTTGACCTGACTGCAGTTCGGCGTCGGTACAGACTTCAGTGGGCAAATGCTCACCTTCGATGGCCACTGGCACACTGGAGAAGTGTGCTCTTCACGGATGAATCCCGGTTTCAACTGTACCGGGCAGATATCAGACATATGGGCAAAGTGCCCCATGGTGGCAGTGGGGTTATGGTATGGGCAGGACAACCAACACAATCTACGGACAACCAACACAATTTAATTTTATCAATGGCAATTTGAATGCACAGAGATAGCGTGATGAGATCCTCAGGCCCATTGTCATGCCACTGGTGGGTGGCACCATGGTACCATGGCACATAGCAAAAGGCTGAGGCACTGCAACATGTCTCTCTGGGTGAAGAAAACAAACCTTTACAAAAAAGCTCTAAATCTAAAAATGAACGGAAATAATTGTGTGCCTGTCTCCTCCTCTTTTTGTTAACCAGCCATTGACTGTGTGTGTGGGGGGGGGGGGGAATAATGATGAATGCACAAATTCTGTCTACAAATGTTCTATAATCTGGCTATTTAGAAATGGAAATCAAATGGGTTCCCGAAAGAAATCCATATTGTGTCACTGCTGGATTATTACATTGCATATTAAGATAGATCATTCGTATTTCCCCATAGCCTTAGGGATGTAGATCTCAATATGCTGTACACAATGTACACATTTTATAGAACTGGGGGGAGTCAGGGAAATGTTGACATGATGTCCAGCTGAAGTTGCATGGTGAAGGGACATTTTGTCCAGCTGAGACTGCATGTGAAGGGCTGCTCTGACATGATGTCTAGCTGAGGCTTCATGTTGAAGGGACATTTTGTCCAGCTGAGACTGCATGTGAAAGGCTGCTCTGACATGATGTCTAGCTGAGGCTTCATGTTGAAGGGACATTTTGTCCAGCTGAGACTGCATGTGAAAGGCTGCTCTGACATGATGTCTAGCTGAGGCTGTATGGTGAAGGGATGTTCTGACATGATGACTGACTGAGGCTGTATGGTGAAGGGATGTTCTGACATGATGACTGACTCAGGCTGTATGGTGAAGGGATGTTCTGACATGATGACTGACTGAGGCTGTATGGTGAAGGGATGTTCTGACATGATGACTGACTCAGGCTGTATGGTGAAGGGATGTTCTGACATGATGACTGACTGAGGCTGTATGGTGAAGGGATGTTCTGACATGATGACTGACTGAGGCTGTATGGTGAAGGGATGTTCTGACATGATGTCTAGCTGAGGCTGTATGGTGAAGGGATGTTCTGACATGATGACCGACTGAGGCTGTATGGTGAAGGGATGTTCTGACATGATGACTGACTGAGGCTGTATGGTGAAGGGATGTTCTGACATGATGACTGACTGAGGCTGTATGGTGAAGGGATGTTCTGACATGATGACTGACTGAGGCTGTATGGTGAAGGGATGTTCTGACATGATGACCGACTGAGGCTGTATGGTGAAGGGATGTTCTGACATGATGACTGACTCAGGCTGTATGGTGAAGGGATGTTCTGACATGATGACTGACTGAGGCTGTATGGTGAAGGGATGTTCTGACATGATGTCTAGCTGAGGCTGTATGGTGAAGGGATGTCTGTATAATTTTCTGGTGACAGGATGAGGAAGGAAATGTTTTGCTTATCACGAGTGTGTTGGTGAGAGAGTGAGGGGAGAGAAAGCGGGAGAGAGAGGTGGGATAGAGAGAGCGGGAGAGAGTGTGTGTGTCTGTTTCTCTATCTGTGTGTGTGTCACCGCGGTACCTAGCTTGCTTTACCGTGCAGGCTGAGAACAGGGAGACAGCCAAATGTGATTAAATTATAGAGGGATAGCACCCTCCCTGGCTCTCATGCGACCAGCTCCCGGGAACCCCCTCCCTCCCAATCTGGACTCAAGGTTAGACGTAGCATAGTAAACTGAAATTATTATGGTACATATGGTATTGTATCTATTAATTTGTGGATATCTATCCTCCATTTTATTTGATATGTTACATTACAATTCATATGATATGTTAGAAATTGCAATTCATACAATATGTTACGAATTTCCAATATGTATGATATGTTACGAATTCCAATTGGTTGTGGCTAATGTTAGCTAGGTTGCTAGGTAGCTAATGCTAATGTTTGCTGTGGTTAGGGGTTAAGCTTAGGGTTCATGTTAGGTTTAGGAGTTACGTTAAAGGGGTTAAGGTCAGGATTAGGGGAAGGGTTAGCTAACATTCTAAGTAGTTGCAAAGTTGCTTTTTGATAAAATTACAAAAGTTGACCGTAATGAGAGTCGAACACTCAATCGTTGGTTTTCTAGATGTTCATGTTATACGCCCACCGACGACCCTCCTTTTGTTTTTTGTTATCTGAGTAAGGGAAATGTTGTATGTATTTTGAAAGATGAGACATTGAGGATTATAAAAAAAATATTTTTTTATTTTTTATTTCACCTTTATTTAACCAGGTAGGCTAGTTGAGAACAAGTTCTCATTTGCAACTGAGACCTGGCCAAGATAAAGCATAGCAGTGTGAACAGACAACACAGAGTTACACATGGAGTAAACAATTAACAAGTCAATAACACAGTAGAAAAAAGAGAGTATATACATTGTGTGCAAAAGGCATTGGAAGGTAGGCGAATAATTAAAATTTTGCAGATGAACACTGGAGTGATAAATGATCAGATGGCCATGTACAGGTAGAGATATTGATGTGCAAAAGAGCAGAAAAGTAAATAAATATAAACAGTATGGGGATGAGGTAGGTAAAATTGGGTGGGCTATTTACTGATAGACTATGTACAGCTGCAGCGATCGTTTAGCTGCTCAGATAGCAGATGTTTGAAGTTGGTGAGGGAGAAAAAAGTCTCCGACTTCAGAGATTTTTGCAATTCGTTCCAGTCACAGGCAGCAGAGAACTGGAACGAAAGACTTTAGGGATGATCAGTGAGATACACCTGCTGGAGCGCGTGCTACGTGTGGGTGTTGCCATCCTGACCAGTGAACTGAGATAAGGCGGAGATTTACCTAGCATGGACTTGTAGATGACCTGGAGCCAGTGGCGACGAATATGTAGCGAGGGCCAGCGGACTAGAGCATACAGGTCGCAGTGGTGGGTGGTTTTAAGGTGCTTTAGTAACAAAACGGATGGCACTGTGATAAACTGCATCCAGTTTGCTGAGTAGAGTATTGGAAGCTATTTTGTAGATGACATCGCCGAAGTCAAGGATTGGTAGGATAGTCAGTTTTACTAGGGTAAGTTTGGCGGCGTGAGTGACGGAGGCTTTGTTGCGGAATAGAAAGCCGACTCTAGATTTTACTTTAGATTGGAGATGTTTGATATGAGTCTGGAAGGAGAGTTTACAGTCTAGCCAGACACCTAGGTACTTATAGATGTCCACATATTCTAGGTCGGAACCATCCAGGGTGGTGATGCTAGTTGGGCGTGCGGGTGCAGGCAGCGAACGGTTGAAAAGCATGCATTTGGTTTTACTAGCATTGATATGGCTTTGATGTCATGCAAGCAAGCCAAACACTCATGATTCCAAATGTGCACGTCACATTTCCACAGCATAATATGAATGTCACATACAGTGTCAATTTTGTTTGATGTACAGTTACAAGACAACATGGTGTAATACCCTGGGTTGTTCTGAACAGAATGAGTCTATGTTTGTCTTTTGTGAAGGAAATGTGCAGCAGCCCAGGCAGCTGAATCCACTCATGACTCCTTTCTATGCGCACCAAAATTACGATCCGTTTCCCTGAATTGTATTGTGAAAGCTTAACCTTGTAATATCGTTTTTTTTTATAACTTAGTTAGTCATGTTGGCAATAGAACATGCTTTCAAATGATTCCCACTTGTCCCAGATTGCGATTTATAATGGACCATTTTTGGACTACGTAAACAACAGTAATTGTGTGATTTTGTTAAATATTTTACCTTTATTTTACTAGGCAAGTCAGTTAAGAACAAATTCTTATTTTCAATGACGGCCTAGGAACAGTGGGTTAACTGCCTGTTCAGGGGCAGAACGACAGATTTGTACCTTGTCAGCTCGGGGATTCGAACTTGCAACCTTTTGGTTACTAGTCCAACGCTCTAACCACTAGGCTACCCGCCACCCCAATGGTGGTGGGGATGCAGGGTTGTGTTCCAACCAAACCTACAAATGTGCTTGCTCTAGTTCTTCAAAGGCAGATCTAGGACAGCTCAAAAAAGCACCTTATAGTTGCAGACTTTTCTTTGAGTCATAAAAGTGCATTGCATTTACTTAGGAACTGTGCACACTTTTGAGAGGTGTGTGGACACTTGGAGACAGCAGTTATAGTCCTCTCACTCCAACCTTTGTAATATTGTTCTCTTATGTTGCACCTACCTCATATTATCGTGTTACTGAATGTATTCAACATATTTTCAAATTTCGTTATCAACAAATGCAGTGAAAGAAAAGTACAGTAAATGTCAAATGCACATACAATCAACAATGTAATGTTTGTATTCAGGTGAGCTGTTGTGTCCTAACCATTGGTCTAATCATTTTTCCATAACCTCCAAACTGTTTTATTTCAATTGCTACTATGGTTATGCATATGCTTTTCATATTTCTTCTGTAAGAAACATTTAAATTTAGCCCTATACATATAGGCCAAGTCCCACGAGTGTAAAGGGTTAAGTTACCTTCTGTTTTATATAACCATACCAAAGGTAACATATCATATAATTTGTTTCTCGGATTAACGTTTACTATGTTACTTCTAGTCTATGAGACCAGGCTGTCCCTCCATCCCTCCCTTTACCCACCCCTCATCTCATATATTCACCCTCTTCCTCAGCATCTCAAGGATCCCACATAATCAGAACAGTCTCAGGAGGCCAGACAAATGAAGATGGAGCTGCAGTAGATAGCTACCGTTTTACGGGCTCCTGACCAATTTTGCTAATTGGTGTATTTTGTTTTTACACTGATCTTAACTTTTTTTGTTCATAATATTTCTGCGATCTTTTCCTACGACAGAAAACAGCTTCTGGACAACAGAACAGCGATCACTAAACTCGATTTGGATGAAGATTTCTACTTCAACGAGTCGGCAGCTGTGAATGTACTGCTCATTCCAAGCCAGGCCATAATCCCTGGGAATCAAAAAAGGAAGAGACGATGCAAGAGAGGCAAACAAGCGGGCTCCCTGACGAGACTACGCCGGCGAGTTAATAAACTGCCTCCACCTTCCGTTCCCTTGGCGAACGAACTGGACAAGCTCCATTCGAGACAATGCTATAATTGGGACCTGAAGAACTGTAATATCCTATGTTTCTCGGAGTCGTGGCTGAACAAGGACATGGATAATATACATTTAGCTGTTTTTGAAATGCATCGTAAAGACCAGCAGCTTCGGGTAAGGTTATGGGGGAGGTGTGTGTCTTTGTTAACAATAGCTGGTGCGCGATCTCTAATATTAAGGAAGTCTCAAGGTTTTGCTCACCTGAGTTAGAAAATATAATTAAAACCTAGATTTTTTGTAGCTGTCTATTTACCACCACAAACCAATGCTGGCACTAATACCGTCCTAAAACAGATGTATAGGGCCATAAGCAAACAAGAAAATGCACATGCAGAGGCAGCGCTCCTACTGGCCAGGGATTTTAATGCAGGGAAACTGAAATCCGTCTTACCACATTTTAACCAGCATGTCACATGTGCAACTAGTGAAGAACAAACTCTAGTTCCCCTTTATTCCACACACAGAAAATCAAACAGCAAGTGCCAGTGATGTGCTCAATATGGAAGTGGTCCAATGAAGCTGATGCTAAGCTACAGGACTGGGATTCATCCGATAACATTGACATCAGTCACTGGCTTCTTTAATAAGTGCATCGACAACGCCATCCCCACAGTGACCGCACGTACATATCCCAACCAGAAGCCATGGATTACAGGCAACATCCGCACTGAGCTAAAGGCTAGAGCTGCCGCTTTCAAGGAACGGGACCCTACTCGACCTCTGGCGAGCCATCAAAAAGACAAAACATGAATACAGGACTAAGATTGATTCCTACTACGCCGACTCTGAAGCTCGCCGGATGTGTCAGAGCTTGCAAACTATCATGGATTACAAAGGGAAAACCAGCCAGGAGCTGCCTAGTGATGTGAGCCTACTAGAGAAGCTAAATTCCTTCTATGCTTGCTTCGTTTCAAGTAACACTAAATCATACATGAGAGCAACAGCTGTTCTGGATGACTATGTGATCTCTCTCTCGGTAGTAAACAGATGAACATTCACCAGGACGCGTACTCAGAGCATGCACTGACCAGCTGGCAAGTGTCATCATTGAAATGTTCAACCCCTCCGTGACCCAGTCTGTAATACCTACAGTACATGTTTTAAGCAAACCACCATAGTCTTTGTGCCCGAGAATGCAAAGGTAACCTGTCTAAATGACTGCCACCCCATAGTATTCATTGTAGCCATGAAATGCTTGGAAAGGCTGTTCATGGCTCACATCAACACCATCATCCCAGACACCCTGGACACACTCCAATACACATACTGCCCCATCAGATCCACAGATGATGCACTCTCTATTGCACTTCACACTGCCCTCTCCGACCTGGACAAGAGGAATACCTACGTGAGAATGCTGTTCATTGACTGTAGCTCAGCGTTCAACAGCATAGTGCCCTCCATGCTCATCACTAAGCTCAGGACCCTGGGACCCTGGGACCCTGGGACTGAACAACCCCCTCTGCAACTGGTTCTTGGACTTCAAATCAAATCAAATCAAGCTGTATTTATACAGCACATTTCAGACATGGAATACAAGGCAATGTGCTTCACAGGAAAAAATTTGAATGAAAACTGAAATATTTACTGCACAACAAATATAAAAGGATAAAAACTATAAAATCATTCCCAGTTTCGCCCCCCCCCCCCCATAATAACTAAAGGCTGCCTCCCCCATGCCTCTTGGTCCTCGGCTTTGGGATAGTTTAGTTTAGTTGTGTTTAGTCCCCTCCTGTGCTCCCTCTTCACCCATGACTGCATGGCAGGGCACGATACTCCAACACCATCATTACGTTTGCTGAAGGCACAACGTGGTTGGCCTGATCACCGACGACGATGAAATAGTCTACAGGGAGTCAGTATGGTGCCAGGACCACAACCTCTCATTCAACGTCAGCAAAACAAAGGAGCTGAACATAGACTTCAGTAAATGTAGGGCCAAGCACGCCCTGTTGTGGAGCGGGTTTGGAGATTCAAGTTCCTCGGTGTCCACATCACCAAATAATTATCATGGTCCACACACACCAACATAATTGTGGAGAAGGCCGAACAGAGCCGTCTCCACAAAAAAGATTTGGCATGGTTCCTCAGATCCACAAAACGTTCTACAGCTGCACCATGTAGAGCATCTTGACATGCTGCGTCACCGCTTGGTATGACAACTGCTTGGCATCTGACCGCAAGGCGCAACATAGCGTAGTGCGTCCAGCCCAATCCATCACTGGGGCTATATTGTCAAAGAATCCCGCCACCCAAGTCATCGACTGTTCTCTTTGCTACCGCACGGAAAGTGATACCGATGCACCAAGTCTGCAATCAACAGGACCCTGAACAGCTCTACTCCCAAGCCATAAGAATGCTAGATAGTTAGTCTGGGTAGCTATTGGTTAACTACTTAACTTTCTGCATTGACCCTTTTTGCAGTAACTCTTTTGACTCATCACATATGCTGCTGCTACTGTTTATTAACTATCCTGTTGCATTTTCACTTTATCCCTAACTACCTTATGTACAAATCTACCTCAATTACCTCGTACCCCTGAACACATACCCTGTGTATATAGCCAAGTTACCGTTACTCATTGTGTATTTATTCCTTGTATTATTTTTCTATTATTTCATTTTTTTTCTCTCAGAATTGTTGGAAAGGGCCGGTAAGTAAGCATTTTACTGTTAGTCTACACCTGCTGTTTACAAAGCATGTGACAAATACACTATGATTTAATTTGAGAAAAACGGTTACTGGTGGGATTTCAAAACATACTGGGTACTTTTGGCAACATTACTTTACAGTTACATGACATGGAAGTGTTGAGGTTTTTATCACAATACATTTGTTTGGTATAAAAAGTAATTAAGCAAGTTTGTTTTTAATCAATTTCCAACAATCCATTTAAATACTATTGATATCTCTTTTTTCTAGATAATTACATTGGTTTTGTTGATTGAGTTCCGTTGGCTAGCCTGGATACAATAATAGATTTTGTTGATTAAAGGTCCGTTATTGTAGGAAGAGTGTAATTGTGCTATGAAAATGAAACATTTCTTACAAAACAACATCTGCACAGAATAACCATTTGTTAACAGTTTCTCTAGTTATATTCCTGGCAGCTGGAGAAGTAGTTCTGTATCTCTACAATAACGACTGCGTCACTCCAGTGGGTTGAAACTGAAACGCATGTCTAAGATATGAACTCTTTACACCATAGGAATAGGGGAGTGTGCGTGTGGGTGTGATAGTGTGTGCATGTGTGTTGAAGGATATCCATAGGAATTCCATACACACTAACCCTACTGGGTCATATAGCTACATGCCAGTTAGCTTGTCTGTGCTGTGCTGTGGACAGCATGACTATGGTAATGTTAGTTTGTCTGAGGTGAGTAGAAGCAGGTCACATAGTCACACACACACAAACATTATTTTAGGGCTCCTGAGTGGCGCAGCGGTCTAAGGCACTGCATCTCAGTGCAAGAGGCGTCACTACAGTCCCTGGTTGGAATCCAGCCTGTATCACATCCGGCCATGATTAGGAGTCCCATAGGGCGGTGCACAATTGGCCCAGCGTCGTCCGGGTTTGACCGGGGTAGGCCGTCATTGTAAATAGAATTTGTACTTAACTGACTTTCCTAGTTAAATAAAGGTTAAATATGTGACCCAACTATCTAGCTAGCCATTCTTGATGGATGTGGCTAGCACGACTGTGTACTATTAAGCGATATAAGTCTGCTAGCATGTCTGTGTGCAAATATAGAGAATTATAAGTCTGCTAGTTTTACTCTGTGAAAATGTGACTCTATTAAAGTGAGATGGCATGACTGTGGGCTAACACTAGCATGCTGGCCTGTCTGACACAAACAAGGCAGAATTGCCTGGTCACATGACAGTGTGTCTGTCTGTTTGGGAGTTGATGAATAAGCCCCCTGGTCGAAGGTGTTCCTTCCTGTAGAGCGTGTTAACGCCAAGCCACCCAGGGGCCCAGGAGAGGATCACACTACCCCCCCTGTGGAGACAGCTGAAGAGGCTTACAGCCCAGCCAGCTAGCCCCCCCCCCCCCTCAAATCGATTAGGCCGTGGTCAGGATTCATTTAAACATGTACATACCATTTCTATTTAGATGTTGTTCATTTTTATTCCCTATAGCTAATGTTACTCGTGGGTATTATCAAGATGAACTTGACTGAGTAAACCAGTGGCAGGATGTTGAAGAGACATTGATGTGCCCTTGCAATCACTGAATGACGTGGTTCAGCTGTTTTTGTGATGGGATAAATCCAAGGTAAATTCTGCAATGTCAATACTGATCCTTCCATGCTCTGAGAAAGGGGGATCTAGTGTGCCTCACTGGTTCATGACAGGTTTCTGTAAGTCTTAAGAATCAATGCGCTGATGAGTGAAACCAAACTGCACCCAATTTGGATAGATTGGATAAAATCCTATTAGATGGCAAGATTAAGCTACCACATTATTAATACCTATCCAATCTTTTGAGATTTTACCAGAAGTGTGAAAGTGAATAGGGCTATAGGTGTTGATTTGGTCATCTGTCTAAGAACACAGTGCTATCCTCTCCAGCCCTCTACTCTCCTCGGGGACGGAAGCGCTACGTGATGTATTTCCTGGCGGGCAGGCCAATTAAAAACCAATCAGGCCTGTTGGAGTGTGTGCATGGTAATGGAAAAGCCAGGAGAGTGGAGGAGAGCAGTGATTAATGGACACTTTCACCTCGTGGCATAACAGGCTCCCATTCATCACCTCACCTGTCCTGCATAGGGTCGGGCTGGCACTCCGCAATCACACCTATACACCACTGTCACTACCATACACATCTGTCACTACCATACACATCTGTATGAGTTACACTGGCTGTGACTGGGTTATAATGCAGTGGATGGGAGCTGGGTTAGTCACCGTCCTATGTTCTGAGTCACAGTAGGCTATACACCAACTATTTACCTCCCCCATATTACACGTTCATTGCAATGCACTGAATTTATTCAGGAATGGGATATACTGTATTTTCCCTAGTTAACTCAGATTTATGAGGGAAATAGCCTGCTTGTATTTGACCCTGTGGTGCCGTTAGCCAGCACACATTCAAGCCAACGATTGTATTAACAGTGAGAAGGGTCTTCCATTTCAGGAGCTGCACTGACCTGTTTCACACAGGCAGGCAGGTAGGTGGGCAGGCAGGCAGGTAGGTAGGTAGGTGGGCAGGCAGGCAGGCAGGCAGGCAGGCAGGCCCACCTACCACCAACCATAACTTGGTTTGGCCTTCTTTCATTAAGGAAACACATGAAGAGCTTTGTTCCAAAACACTATATCCATATCCAGAAATGTTTGTATATTAGCTTTACTGTTTAAAGAAATGATGAAAGAGAGGTGTGTTTTTTCACTATCTAATCATGGGTTGGGGTTGATCAATGACTGACATGTATTTGTTTAAAATCTATCACTTTATGATTTCAATTCAGAGAGACAAATGATCATGTTTTTCACAAAATGCAACATAACAGCTTCACTCTCAGAGAAATAAATCAAATAAAATTCAAATAAAAATGTTATGGTCACATACACATATTTAGCAGATGTTATTGCGGGTGTAGTGAAATGCGGGTGTAGTGAAATGCAGTAGTATCGAACAATTCAGTAGTATCTAAAAACAATTCACAACAATACACACACATCTGAAAGTAAAAGAATTTAAGTAATAAATGTTGGTGTCACATTGTATAAATTATTGGAGACAGGCTCAGGAATTTGTAATAGGGGGGTTTAATAATCCACCCAGAATATACAACATGCCATGAAAAGGCATGGGGATGTGGGGGGAACAGAGGGTATTATATACGTCACATAATGAGGGAATGTAAACCAGGTGTGTGGGAAAACGAGACAAAACAAATGGAAAATGAAAGGTGGATTGGCGATGGCTAGAAGACCAGTGACGTCGACTGCCGAACGCCGCCCGAACAAGGAGAGGAGCCGACTTCGGCGGAAGTCTTGACAGTACCCTGCCCTTGACGCGCAGCTCCAGCAGCGCAACCGACACCTGCCTCGGGACGACCCAGACGGCGAGGCGCAGGGTGATCCGGATGGAGACAGTGGAACTCCTGCAGCATTGAAGGGTCCAACACGTCCCCCACCGGAACCCAGCATCTCTTCCCCGGTTCGTACCCCTCCCACTCCACGAGGTACTGAAGGCCCCTCACCCCTTGAATCCAGTATGGAGAGAATCAGCGTATGCCGGGACCCCCTCGATGTCCAGAGGGGGTGGAGGAACCTCCCGCACCTCAGACTCCTGGAGCGTACCAGCCACCACCGGCCTGAGGAGAGACACATGGAACGAGGCGTTTGTATGGTAATCAGGGGGAGCTGTAACCTGTAACACACCTTGTATAGTCTCTTCAGGACTTTAAACAGCCCCACAAACTGCGGACCCAACTTCCGGCAGGGCAGGCTGAGGGGCAGGTTTCGGGGCGAAAGCCAGACCTGGTCCCACGGTGCGAACACCGGGGCCTCACTGCGGTGACGGTCTACGCTGGCTTTCTGGTGCAGCACGGCACGCTGAAGGTGAACAGGGGCGGCGCCTCATGTCTCCTCCGCGCGCCGGAACCAGTCGTCCACCGCAGGAGCCTCGGTCTGACTCTGATGCCAAGGAGCCAGAACCGGCTGATACCCCAGTACGCACTGGAAGGGGGAGATGTTAGTGGAGGAATGGCGAAGTGAGTTCTGGGCCGTCTCTGCCCAGGGCACGAACGCCGCCCACTCCCCCAGCCGGTCCTGGCAATAAGACCGCAGAAACCTACCCACATCCTGGTTAACTCTCTCCACCTGCCCGTTACTCTCGGGGTGAAAATCTGAAGTAAGGCTGATCGAGACCCGCAGAAGCTCCTTGAACGCTCTCCAGACCCTCGACGTGACCTGGGGACCTCGGTCAGACACTATATCCTAAGGTCAGCCCGTAGTGCCAGAAGACGTGCGTGAACAAGGCCTCCGCAGTCTGTAGCGCCATAGGGAGACCGGGCTGAGGCAGGAGACGGCAGGACTTGGAGAAACGGTCCACAATGACCAGAATCTCGGTGTTACCCTGTGAGGGGGAGATCTGTGAGAAAATCTATCAATGGCTGTTGTGGAATGGGTTGGGGTGTAACTTACCTCTTGGCAGGTGCCTACGTCCTTGGCCAAGGTGGGCCACCAGTACTTCCCACTCAAACAGCGCACTGTCCGACCGATACCTGGATGACCAGAGGCGGGTGACGTGTCAGTCCAATAGATCAGCCGGTCTTGGACAGCAGACAGAACGTACAGACGCCCAGAGGGCCACTGGAGGGGAGCGGGCTCTGCACGTAACACCTGCTCAATGTCCGCGTCTAGCTCCCATACTACCGGCGCCACCAGGCAGGAGGCCGGGAGTACAGGGGTGGGATCCATGGGCCGCTCCTCTGTGTCATACAACCGGGACAGTGCGTCTGCCTTGACATTCTGGGAACCTGGTCTGTACAAAAGGCTGAAAACAAAACGGGTAAAAAACATGGCCCACCTTGCCTGGCGAGGATTCAGTCTCCTCGCTGCCCGGATGTACTCCAGATTGTGGTGGTCAGTCGAGATGAGAAAAGGGTGTTTAGCCCCCTTAAGCCAATGTCTCCACGCCTTCAAAGCCTTGACGACAGCCAACAGCTCCCGGTCCCCCACATCATAGTTTTGCTCCGCCGGGCTGAGCTTCCTCGAGAAGAATGCACAGGGGCGGAACTTTGGTGGCGTACCTGAGCGCTGAGAGAGCACGACTCCTATCCCAGCCTCGGACGCATCCACCTCCACTGTGAACGCCAACGAGGGATCCGGATGATCCAGCACGGGAGCCGAGGTAAACAGAGCCCTTAGGTGACCAAAAGCCCTGTCCGCCTCAGCTGACCACTGCAAACGCACCGGGCCCCCCTTCAGCATTGAGGTAATGGGAGCCACTACCTGACCAAAACCCAGGATAAACCTCCGTTAGTAAACCCTAGAAAACGCTGCAGCTTTGACTCAATCACTGTGGCTATGAGAGGTAGCGGGTAACTGTACTTCACAGTGATCTGGTTAAGAACTCGATCGTCAAAACATGGGCGCAGACCTCCCTCCTTCTTGTTCACAAAAAATAAACTTGAGGAGGCGGGTGAAGTAGAGGACCGCGTTTCCATAGCCGCCGTCTCCACCTGTGACAGGGGATACACGTAACTCCTGGGAAGTGCGGTGTCTACCAGGAGATTTATCGCACAATCCTCCCGACGATGGAGTGGTAATTGAGTCGCCTTCTTTTTGGAAAAGGTTGAGAGGCAAATCGTCATATTCGGGGGGAATGTGCACGGTGGAGACCTGGTCTGGACTTTCCACCGTAGTAGCACCAACGGAAACCCCTAAACACCTCCCCGAGCACTCTCGCAACCACCCCGTGAGAGCCCTCCATTGCCATGAAACAGTAGGTCATGACAGGCTAACCAGGGTAGGCCTAGCACCACGGGAAACGCAGGAGAGTCAATAAGGAAGAGACTGATTCTCTCATTGTGACCCCCCTGTGTCACCATGCCCAGGGGAGTGGTGGCCTCCCTAATCAACCCTGGCCCTAATGGTCGACTGTCTAAGGCGTGAACTGGGAAGGGTATAGCCACTGGAACAATGGGGATCCCTAAACTAAGGGAGAATAATCGATCTATGAAAATCCCAGGCTCACCTGAATCATCGAGCACCTTAGGCTGGAAATTCAGAGAAAACTCAGGAAAAGTAACATACAAAAACATGTGTACAACAGAGGGCTCTGGGTGAGAATGGTGCCGGCTCACCTGGGGTGCCGCCAGAGTGCTGTGCCTGCTGCCTCGACCCCCAGAGGGTATCCATGGACATAGGAGCGGTGGAGCAGGGGAATGGAACCGACAGACCCCGCGCTGGATGTCCCTAGGCGGTCACGATCCTAAAGTCCAGAGCAAACTCCTGGGCTCCTCGTCCCCTGCCTCAGATGGAAGATACGTTCACCCGCCGCTCTACCCTTGGGCCGGTGGTCGAAGACTGAAGTCCTCGAATTGGTCCAGCACCGCATCTCCTTCCTCCCACACGGCGTTGGCCCATTCTAGGGCTTTCCCCGAGAGGCACGAGGCGAGGGCAGACACCCTCTCACGGCCCGAAGGAGCCGGGTGGACGGTTGCCAGGATCCAGCTGCAACAGGAAACCCTGGGTGAGACGAATCCCACTGGGACCGGGGGCAGGGGAGGCGAGTAGTGAAGACCCCTGTTGTGCTGGTGGAGGCGCTGGAGGAACTCCCTGTCTCTCCCAGCGGTCCATAGTTTGGACGAGGCGGTCAATGGCGGCGCCGAGATGGTGGAGCATCGCCGCATACTCCCAGATGTGCTCCTCAACCCCTATACCAGGGGCACCTGCTCCTGCTGACTCCATATTCAGGTGTGGTGCATAACTGGCTGCAAGGAAGTCAGGCGCAGGAGAGCAGAACTGGGTAATAACCGGAGCAGTTTAAATTATGCAAAACCGACAGCACCAGAACAACAAAATATGTGTTGAAATGACCTGTCGCAAACCAGTTGATAATCCACAATCACTTTACAACAAACAATTCCACACACAGACATGGGGGGAACAGAGGGTATTATACACCGGAAAACAAGACAAAACAAATGGAAAATGAAGGGTGGATCGGCGATGGCTAGAAGACCGGTGATGTCGACCGCCGAAAGCCGCCTAAACAAGGAGAGGAACCGACTTCGGCGGAAGTCGTGACAAGTGAGGTAAAACCTCTAACAAATTCACGGGACAAGACCTGAAATACACTACACAGGACGAAACCAGTAATAAGAAATGCACAACAATACACTGGACGAGACCTGTAATAACAAGTGCACAATACACACTGCACAATACATGCTGCACGAAAGACTAAATAAAAAGCACAGGAACTCACATACCAACGGACATGGGAACAATAATCAACCAGGACACTGAGGACCAGAGGGCACAATTATACACATACTAATCAAGGGGAATGGGAATCAGGTGTGCGTAATGAGACAAGACAGTCCGGGGTTGGTGGTAATGATCCAGTTCAGTGACACCTAGATGGCCGGTGACGTAGACCTCTGGAGCTGGTGAACAGAATGAGCAGCAGTACCGGGGGAATCGGGGTGGCATTGACTAAAATACAGTAGAAAAGAATACAGTATATACATATGAGATGAGTAAAGCAGTATGTAAACATGGAAACATTTGACATGTTTTGTCATTTAGCAGATGCTCTTATCCTGAGCGACTTACAGTAAGTGCATACATAAGATAGCTAGCTACTGTAGTTGAATCAACCACATATAACAGTGAAACATACAGGATACATTCCATTCCAGCTAATCAATGGATATATAGCATTTTGCAAAAAAACACATTTTTATACACACCTAAAATCTATAAATACAAAATCTGAGAACAGTAATAATAATATATACACACACATGAAGGTATGCATAAGCAATGATTTATGATGAACAAACACAAATGTGATATAGCGTTTTGAAAACCCTATTCAGACGCAGCTCAGAGAACTTGACAAAGGGCAGTTAAGACTACTAAATGATGCATGATATCATTATGATCAAGCCAGAGTTCTGTCACTGACGATAATCAATCAGAAGCATTTTAATGTATTACAATCACAATTTAGCTTGCTTTGACGGCTAAGAGAGGATGGGATAGCATTTTTTAATATTTTCACCAGCAAGGCTCACGTGTAGTGTCAACCCCCCCCCCCCCCTCTCAGAAATGCTCATTCCAACATGCCTGCTGGATGTTTTTACCTCACCATTAACTGTCTTTTACATTTGAGGTCTGTGTTTTTTTGTTACTTTAAAAAAAGAGGAAAGAGAAGGAAAAAAATAAATGAAAAAGTAATCCTCCCTACCTCCTGTTGGGCTGGGGGAAAAGCGGTGCGATATTGGAAAATGATTAGAAAACATCCATCCATTATTCATTAGTTAGATTGGTGAGGGCGCCCACTTCTTATTTATGCATGGTGTTTAAATCAGATTTGTCGGTTTTGATCACTGTAAAATCTCCCAGTTGCACAGTGGCAATATTGGGTGAATATTACACTGTCTAATGGGTAATTGATAACGGCAAGTGACACTGGTTGGGATGAATGGGCAGGAGGAGGAATGGAGGGGGGAAGAAGGAATGACTGTTGAATATAGCTGTGCATATAGTGGATAGATGGTTTATTTTCACATTTGATTATAACACCAGAGAACTCCACTGAAATTAATAACATCTCTTTCAAGGCCCAGAAGGCCGCTCATATTAAACCACAATTAGACCACAATCAAATTAAAATCACATTATCTATGACTTCCAACAATCATTGCAAAAGTCATGTCGACAAACTTTACCTTTAACTTGACCGGGTTGTTATTGTAAACGAGAATCTGTTCCCAATGACTTTCCTGGTTAAATAAAAGTGGAATAAATAAGAGTAGAGCTGTCCGTGTGCTGCTGCTTGTGAGTGTGAGTGTATATACATGTATATATACAGTGGGGCAAAAAAGTATTTAGTCAGCCACCAATTGTGCAAGTTCTCCCACTTAAAAAGATGAGAGTGGCCTGTAATTTTCATCATAGGTACACTTCAACTATGACAGACAAAATGAGGGAAAAAAATCCAGAAAATCACATTAGGATTTTTAATGAATTATTTGCAAATGATGGTGGAAAATAAGTATTTGGTCAATGACAAAAGTTTATCTCAATACTTTGTTATATACCCTTTGTTGGCAATGACAGAGGTCAAACGTTTTCTGTAAGTCTTCACAAGGTTTTCACACACTGTTGCTGGTATTTTGGCCCATTCCTCCATGCAGATCTCCTCTAGAGCAGTGATGTTTTGGGGCTGTTGCTGAGCAACATGGACTTTCAACTCCCTCCAAAGATTTTTTATGGGGTTGAGATCTGGAGACTGGCTAGGCCACTCCAGGACCTTGAAATGCTTCTTACGAAGCCACTCCTTCGTTGCCCGGGCGGTGTGTTTGGGATCATTGTCATGCTGAAAGACCCAGGCACGTTTCATCTTCAATGCCCTTGCTGATGGAAGGAGGTTTTCACTCAAAATCTCACGATACATGGCCCCATTCATTCTTTCCTTTACACAGATCAGTCGTCCTGGTCCCTTTGCAGAAAAACAGCCCCAAAGCATGATGTTTCTACCCCCATGCTTCACAGTAGGTATGGTGTTCTTTGGATGCAACTCAGCATTCTTTGTCCTCCAAACACGACGAGTTGAGTTTTTACCAAAAAGTTATATTTTGGTTTCATCTGACCATATGACATTCTCCCAATCTTCTTCTGGATCATCCAAATGCTCTCTAGCAAACTTCAGACGGGCCTGGACATGTACTGGCCTAAGCAGGGGGACACGTCTGGCACTGCAGGATTTGAGTCCCTGGCGGCGTAGTGTGTTACTGATGGTAGGCTTTGTTACTTTGGTCCCAGCTCTCTGCAGGTCATTCACTAGGTCCCCCCCATGTGGTTCTGGGATTTTTGCTCACCGTTCTTGTGATCATTTTGACCCCACGGGGTGAGATCTTGCGTGGAGCCCTAGATCGAGGGAGATTATCAGTGGTCTTGTATGTCTTCCATTTCCTAATAATTGCTCCCACAGTTGATTTCTTCAAACCAAGCTGCTTACCTATTGCAGATTCAGTCTTCCCAGCCTGGTGCAGGTCTACAGTTTCTGGTGTCCTTTGACAGCTCTTTGGTCTTGGTCATAGTGGAGTTTGGAGTGTGACTGTTTGAGGTTGTGGACAGGTGTCTTTTATACTGATAACAAGTTCAAACAGGTGCCATTAATACAGGTAATGAGTGGAGGACAGAGGAGCCTCTTAAAGAAGAAGTTACAGGTCTGTGAGAGCCAGAAATCTTGCTTGTTTGTAGGTGACCAAATACTTATTTTCCACCATAATTTGCAAATAAATGCATTAAAAAACCTACAATGTGATTTTCAGGATTTTTTTTCTCATTTTGTCTGTCATAGTTAAAGTGTACCTATGATGAAAATTACAGGCCTCTCTCATCTTTTTAAGTGGGAGAACTTGCACAATTAAGTACGTTTTTGTCCCACTGTATATACAGTTGAAGTCGAAAGTTTATATACAGTTAGGTTGGAGTCATTAAAACTCGTTTTTCAACCACTCCACAAATTAACAAACTATAGTTTTGGCAAGTAGGTTAGGAAATCTACTTTGTGCATGACACAAGTCATTTTTCCAACAATTGTTTACAGACAGAATATTTCACTGTATCACAATTCCAGTGGGTCAGAAGTTTACATACACTAAGTTGACTGTGCCTTTAAACAGCTTGGAAAATTCCAGAAAATTATGTTGTGGCTTTAGAAGCTTCTGATAGGCTAATTTACATAATTTGAGTCAATTGGAGGTGTACCTGTGGATGTATTTTAAGGCCTATCTTCAATCTCAGTGCCTCCTTGCTTGACATCATGGGGCTATCAAAAGAAATCAGCCAAGACCTCCGAAAAACCTCCACAAGTCTGGTTCATTCTTGGGAGCAGTTTCCAAACACCTGAAGGTTCCACGTTCATCTGTTCAAACTATAGTACTCAAGTATAAACACCATGGGACCACGCAGCCGTCAAACCGCTCAGGAAGGAGACGCGCTCTGTCTCCTAGAGATGAACGTACTTTGGTGCGAAAAGTGCAAATCAATCCCAGAATAACAGCAAAGGACCTTGTGAAGGTGCTGGAGGAAACAGGTACAAAAGTATCTATATCCACAGTAAAATTAGTCCTATATCTACATAACCTGAAAGGCCGCTCAGCAAGGATGAAGACACTACTCCAAAACCGTTTGCAACTGCACATGGGGACAAAGTTGGTAGTTTTTGGAGAAATGTCCTCTGGTCTGATGAAACAAAAAAAAGGACTGTTTGGTCATAATGACCATTGTTATGTTTGGAGCAAAAAGGGGGAGCTTGCAAGCCAAAGGACACCATCCCGACGGTGAAGCACAGGGGTGGCAACATCATGTTGTGGGGGTGCTTTGCTGCAGGAGGGACTGGTGCACTTCACAAAATAGATGGCTTCATGAGGAACAAAAATTATGTGGATATATTGAAGCAACATCTCAAGACATCAGTCAGGAAGTTAAAGCTCGGTCGCAAATGGGTCTTCCAAATGGACAATGACCCCAAGCATACTTCCAATGTTGTGGCAAAATGGCTTAAGGACGTCAAAGTCAAGGTATTGGAGTGGCCTTCACAAAGCCCTGACCTCAGTCCTATAGAACATTTGCTGGCAGAACTGAAAAAGCGTGTGCGAGCAATGAGGTCTACAAACCTGATTCAGTTACACCAGCTCTGTCAGGAGGAATGGGCTAAAATTCACCCAACTTATTGTGGGAAGCTTGTGGAAGGCTACCCGAGACTTTTGCCACGTTAAACCATTTTAAAGGCAATTTTACCAAATACTAATTGAGTGTATGTAAACTTCTGACCCACTTTAAATGTCAGGAATTGTGAAAAACGGAGTTTAAATGTGTTTGGCTAAGGTGTATGTACTTTTTACTTTAACTGTATACACACCTCCATATACTATATATATATATATATATATATATATATATATATATATATATATATATAGAGAGAGAGAGAGAGAGAGAGAGAGAGAGAGAGAGAGAGAGAGAGAGAGAGAGAGAGAGAGAGAGAGAGAGAGAGAGAGAGAGAGAGAGAGAGAGAGAGAGAGAGAGAGAGAGAGAGAGAGAGAGAGAGAGAGAGAGAGAGAGAGAGAGAGAGAGAGAGAGAGAGAGAGAGAGAGAGAGAGAGAGAGAGAGAAGAGTGGTGTTTGAGTCATTTTGTCCCTGAGGGTGACCTGATCCCAGCCGTCAGCTCTGGTTCAGAGGACAGCAACAAATGAGAGGTATCACAGGATGACAAGACAGAAGCACTGGCTAGCCTCCTTGGCAATGACAGGTTCAACCCAACAAGTCTTCACGTACAGACATACACATGCACACATGCATTCACGCTCATGCACATGCACACACATGCATGCACACACAAACATACGCACACACACTCTCAGTCGCACACACACACTCTCAATGCTACATCTCAATGCTAGATCAATGCTACAATAGCAGGTTCTAGACAGGGAGCCTTTGTTAGGCCAACAAAAAGTATTCATCATTTGACCACTTATTGCTTGCCCTTCGACTAAACAAATCAAACTCTGAACAGAGGAATCCTGCCATGTTTGTTTCAGTTAACAATTGGAGTGCACTACTTTTTTATGACGTGTAAAAACTCCATTTGAATTGGTGAGCTTGTGCTTGTGATATTAAGCGATTGATTTCTTTTCAAGACACTTTTTGGACCCCTCCATAGGGGAAGATAGTTTCAGTTTAAAGAAACAAATCTATTGGTAAATCTATCGCAGACAGGTTCCAATGAACACACAATCATGGAACCTCATCAAAAAAGATAACATGATTTATATTCTGAGTTCGAAACTTTACTTCCCTGCAGTCTTACTGTATGATAGAGCTACATCTGGCTGAATGAGATATGACCAAACTTACCAAACAAACAAACCCATTATTATGGTACTACGCTTCAATACCCCTGTTTTGGCTGTTTACTGTTATAATGAGTACATATCGCAGAGATGTGAATAGTTACCCACTTGAGGTATTGAACTCACAATCTTTTGTTGCAGGCCTACAACACGGTCACACATGATACAACACACCTCCATGATAACCAGACTGCCACTGGTTTAATTTAACAGTGCACTGACCGGGCAGCGTGAGGTAGAATCTTTAGCCATGTTAGCTAACACACGCTAGTGTGAAGAGTGTGACTGGTGTAGAAACAAAGAACAACATGTACCAGCCATCAGACTATATTCCAATACACAGGTGGAGCTCAATGGATGGCCTTAAAATGGGTATAATACATGTGTTTTATTTACAAGTGACAATTTGGCAAAGTAAAGGTTGGATGGAAATAAAAAGCTCTCTGTTGAATGGAGTCTATAAACTCAGTCTATAACACACTTACTTCCTTATAGATTATACGTTCTGCCTTGTATTGGATAATCAGTCATCCAAGTTGTTTCAGTTTCCAGTGCTATATAGACACAAGCACACACATACACACGCACACTGATAATGGAGAACTTACTGATATTGGCCTCACGCAAACTATGGAAGAGATGTGGGTCTGTTGTTTTAAATAGCCACGCTGAGATAAAGAGGTTGAGACAGACAGACGGACAGACGGACAGACAGAGATAGAGACCAGTGGCGGTCAGTGCTGTTTAAGATGAGGGGGGGGGGGGAATAATGAGCATGGCCTTATTTCTATTACAGCATATTGAATGACTGTCATTCATATTCCGTTCACCCAGTTCAATATAACAGCGATAGGTTTAGGCTACTGCATGATACTAACAGTATATCCATCATGAGGTTACTACAACCTAGCCTATGAATGAAAGTTCACAACGTAGATGCACACAAGTCGAGAGACAAATTTGAGGTGACATACTGACACATGGACTGAGGTGACATTCAATACAGCTTTGCACACTCTTGCTTGCTTAGTCCAACAGTTGCAAACGAGAGTTTCTATTGGACAAATTTAGGTATGTTTATCCCCACTCTGTTCCATTTGCTTCCATTGATGAAACTTTTTGAAACAGAATCAGCGGAATGATCATGTAACGGCGTTCTTCGTTTGTCGAAAGAGAGTCTGACCGAAATTCAGCGTGGTGGTTACTCATGATCTTTAATGAAGGAAAAGTGACGATACATGAAATAACTTAATAAATACGAAAACAACAAACGGAACGTGAAACCTAATACAGCCTATCTGGTGAACACTACACAGAGACAGGAACAATCACCCACGAAAGACAAAGCGAACTCAGGCTACCTAAATACGGTTCCCAATCAGAGGCAACGAGAAGCACCTGACTCTGATCAAGAACCGCCTCAGGCAGCCAAGCCTAACTAGACACACCCCTAAACCTAGCAATCCCAAATCCTATAAAACCCCAATACGAAACACAACACGTAAACCCATGTCACACCCTGGCCTGACCAAAATATATAACGAAAACACAAAACACTAAGACCAAGGCGTGACAGAACCCCCCCCCCCCAAGGTGCGGACTCCCGGACGCACCTCAAAACCATAGGGAGGGTCCGGGTGGGCGTCTGTCCTTGGTGGCGGCTCCGGCTCGGGACGTGGACCCCACTTCATTAATGTCCTAGTTCCTCCCCTTCGCGTCCTGGGATAATCCACCCTCACCCAGAACCCCACAGAACTGAGGAGCAGCTCGTGACTGAGGGGCATCTCGGGACTGAGGGACAGCTCGGGACTGAGGGGCAGCTCGGGACTGAGGGGCAGCTCGGGACTGAGGGGCAACTCGGGACCGAGGGGCAACTCGGGACTGAGGGGCAGCTCGGGACTGAGGGGCAGCTCGGGACTGAGGCAGCTCGGGACTGAGGGGCAGCTCGGGACTGAGGGGCAGCCCGGAACTGAGAGGCAGCCCGGAACTGAGGGGCAGCCCGGAACAGAGGGGAAGCCCAGTACTGAGAGGAAGCCCAGTACTGAGAGGAAGCCCAGTACTGAGATGAAGCTCAGGTAGGTAGTAGGCTCCGGTAGATCCTGGCTGGCTGGCGGATCTGGAAGATTCAGGTTGACTAGCAGATCTGGAAGATTCTGGTTGACTAGCAGATCTGGAAGATTCTGGTTAACTGGCGGATCTAGCTGCTCTATGCAGACTGACAGCTCTGACTGCTCCATGCAGGCTGACAGCTCCTTGCAGACTGGCAGCTCTTTGCAGACTGACAGCTCTGACTGCTCCATGCAGGCTGACAGCTCCTTGCAGACTGACAGCTCCTTGCAGACTGACCGCTCCTTGCAGACTGACAGCTCCCTGCAGACTGGCAGCTCCTTGCAGACTGACAGCTCTGACTGCTCCATGCAGGCTGACAGCTCCTTGCAGACTGGCAGCTCCTTGCAGACTGGCAGCTCCTTGCAGACTGACAGCTCCTTGCAGACTGACATCTCTGGCTGCTTCATGCAGACTGACAGCTCTGACTGCTCCATGCAGGCTGACAGCTCCTTGCAGACTGGCAGCTCCTTGCAGACTGACAGCTCCTTGCAGACTGACAGCTCCCTGCAGACTGGCAGCTCCTTGCAGACTGACAGC
Source organism: Oncorhynchus kisutch (assembly GCF_002021735.2). Taxonomy (NCBI): domain Eukaryota; kingdom Metazoa; phylum Chordata; class Actinopteri; order Salmoniformes; family Salmonidae; genus Oncorhynchus; species Oncorhynchus kisutch. The sequence goes on from NC_034180.2 coordinate 40,067,435, forward strand.
TCTGACTGCTCCATGCAGGCTGACAGCTCCTTGCAGACTGACAGCTCCTTGCAGACTGGCAGCTCCTTGCAGACTGGCAGCTCCTTGCAGACTGACAGCTCTGACTGCTCCATGCAGGCTGACAGCTCCTTGCAGACTGACTGCTCCTTGCAGACTGACAGCTCCTTGCAGACTGACAGCTCCTTGCAGACTGGCAGCTCCTTGCAGACTGACAGCTCCTTGCAGACTGGCAGCTCCTTGCAGACTGACAGCTCTGGCTGCTTCATGCAGACTGACAGCTCTAACTGCTCCATGCAGGCTGACAGCACCCTGCAGACTGGCAGCTCAGGCTGCTTCAAACAGGCAGGAGGCTCCGGCAGCGCTGTAGAGAAGAAAGGCTCTGATAGCGCTGAACAGGCGGGAGACTCCGACAGCGCAGGAGAGGAGGAAAACCCTGGCTGCGCTGAACAGACAGGAGACTCCGACAGCGCAGGAGAGGAGGAAAACGCTGGCTGCGCTGAACAGGCGGGAGACTCCGACAGCGCAGGAGGGAAGGAAGGCTCTGGCTGTGCTGAACAGGCGGGAGACTCCGACAGAGCAGGAGAGGCGAGGCGCACTGTAGGCCTGAAGCGTGGTGCGGGCACTGGTGATACTGGAGCGAGGACACGCACAGGAAGCCTGGTGCGGGGAGCTGCTACCGGAGGACTGGTGTGTGGAGGTGGCTCTGGATAGACCGGACCGTGCAGGCGCACTGGAGCTCTTGAGCACCGAGCCTGCCCAAGCTTACCTGGCTCGATGCCCACTCTAGCCCGGCCAATACGAAGGGCTGGTATGAACCGTACCGGGCTATGCACCTGCACTGGAGACACCGTGCGCTCACTAGCATAACACGGTGCCTGCCCGGTCTCTTTAGCCCACCGGAAAGCACAGGGAGTTTGCGCAGGTCTCCTACCTGGCATAGCCATACTCCCTGTAAGCCCCCCCCCAATAATTTTTTGGGGTTGCTTCTCGGGCTTCCTTGCCAACCGTGTTCCCTCGTATCGCCGGCTCCTATCTCCTGCTGCCTCTGCTTCCTCCTTGGGGCGGCGATATTCACCAGGCTGAGCACAGGGTCCTCTTCCGTCTAATATCATCTCCCAAGACCAGAAGTCCTTATATCGCTGCTCCTCATGATTAACAGGGAGAGTTGGCTCAGGTCTGACTCCTGACTCTGCCACTCTCTCCCTGAGCCCCCCCCCCAATACATTTTTTGGGGTGACTTTCGGGTTTCGCTCTGCGCCGCCGTGTTTTCCTTTTCGACTCCATTCGCCTATAGCCTTCTTCGCACTGCTCAAGCGAATCCCATGCGGGCTCCTGCACTCTCTCTGGGTCGGCCGCCCACCTGTCGATTTCCTCCCACGTCGTATACTCCATGCCATTGCTGTCCATAACGTCCTCCTTTCGCTGCTCCTGCTGTCGCTGCCTGTTACCACGCTGCTCGGTCCGTGTGTGGTGGGTGATTCTGTAACGGCGTTCTTCGTTTGTCGAAAGAGAGTCGGACCGAAATGCAGCGTGGTGGTTACTCATGATCTTTAATGAAGGAAAAGTGACGATACATGAAATAACTTAATAAATACGAAAACAACAAACGGAACGTTTAACCTAATACAGCCTATCTGGTGAACACTACACAGAGACAGGAACAATCACCCACGAAAGACAAAGCGAACTCAGGCTACCTAAATACGGTTCCCAATCAGAGGCAACGAGAAGCACCTGACTCTGATCAAGAACCGCCTCAGGCAGCCAAGCCTAACTAGACACACCCCTAAACCTAGCAATCCCAAATCCTATAAAACCCCAATACGAAACACAACACGTAAACCCATGTCACACCCTGGCCTGACCAAAATATATAACGAAAACACAAAACACTAAGACCAAGGCATGACAGATCAGGCATAAACACAGATCACTTTCATAGAAGCCAAGTTGTATTCCTTCTCACATGTGCTCTCCTCCTCTCACTTCATGCACAGCACATCAGCTGTATGTGACCAGGCGGAAAAAACTTTCCAAACCGCTACACACAGCCTACATCGTTGTCATCATATTTGCTAAAGTAAAGTCATAGTCAGAATAACTAAATAACTCTACCTACATGTACATATTACCTCAATTCCCTCGACACCAGTGCCCCTGCACATTGACTCTGTACCGGTACCCCCTGTATACATCCCCGCTATTGTTATTTACGGCTGCTCTTTAATTATTTGTTATTCTTATTTCTTACTTTTTTTTGTTGGTATTTTCTTAAAACTGCATTGTTGGTTAAGGGCTTGTAAGTAAGCATTTAACTGTAAGGTCTACCTACACCTGTTGTATTTGGCGCATGGGACAAATAAAATTTGATTTGAAATGTGATTTTAATGGAACTAACAAGTTAGTAAACCTGCTACAATCATGCAGTAATGTTACAGTGTACAGTCAGTAAGCAGTTACACCTGTGGTCCCCGGTGGCACTAAATTTGTCAAACCAGAAGCTTACCTTGACTTGGAAGAGTTCCAGTGTTGTGTTGGATAGACATAGCCAGCTAGCTAACATAGCATCCCTCTGTTTGAACAGGATGTTTCAGTAGGATGAACTAGCTAGCTGCATTTGCTAGCCAAGTAAGCGAAACTGAAAGTGACATATATCTCTCTCTCTATTTCTCTTTTTCTTCTGCTTCATTATTGAAGAAATTAATTTGTTTAAAACGGTTCAACTATTGTCTTTCTCTCTCTTTGAATCAAGGACTCACAACATTTTATGCACTGCAGTGCTAGCTAACTGTAGATTCTGCTTTCAGTTCTAGATTCATTCTCTGATCCTTTGATTGGGTAGATAACATGTCAATTCAAGCTGCAAGATCTCTGATAAGTTGGAGGATGTCATCCGGAAGTTGTCATAATTACTTTGCAAGTCTATGGAAGGGGGTGAGAACCAATAGCCTCCTAGGTTTTGGATTGAAGTCAATGTACCCAGAGGAGGACGGAAACCAGCTGTCCTCCGGCTACACCATGGTGCTACCCTACAGAGTGCTGTGGAGGCTACTGTAGACCTTCTTTGCAAAATAGTGTTTTAATCAATTATTTGGTGACATGATTATATTTAGTATAGTTTTATCTAAAAAGGATAACTTTTTAAATGTTTATAAATACATGTTTTTATGAAATTCACTGAAGAGGATGGTCCTCCATTCCTCCTCTGAGGAGCTTCCACTGATAGAGAGAGGGGTAGGAAGAGAAAGAGAGAGACACACAGAAAAGGAGGGAGAGAAAGGGAGCGTGTGTATGGCTGGCACAGGTAGAGTGCTACACTCAAAGAAAAAAGGCGTTATCTGGAACTTAAAAGGATTCTTCTCCCCTCCTTTTCCGGCTGTCTCCGTAAGATAAACTTGTGAAAAGCCCTTATTGGTTGCAGGTAGAACCCTTTTGGTTTTAGGTAAAAACCCTTTTGGGGTCCATGTAGAACCATTTCCACAGAGGGTTCTACATGGAACCCAAAAAGGTACTACATAAAACCAAAAAGGGTTTTACCTGGAGCCGAAAAGGGTTATCCAATGGGGACAGCTGAAAAAACCCTTTTGTAACCCTTTTTTATAAGACTGTAGAGGACAGCAACTTCTCCTCTAAGTAGGGCAGTTCCACCTGGCACCTGGGGACCTCACCCATATCCCCAGAAACCGATGGCACGGCACCGCCGGGGCCCCTCTCTACCCCTCTGTCTCTTTTTGTCTACCTCCCTCCCCTCCCCTCCTTTTCTACCGCTCTGTCTCTTTCTCCTTACCTCCATCCCCGCCTTCTCTACCCCTCTGTTTACTTCTCTCTACCTACCTCCCCTCCTTCTCCACCCTCTGTCTCTTTCTCCTTACTTCCATCCCCGCCTTCTCTACCCCTCTGTTTACTTCTCTCAACCTCCCTTCCCTCTCTATATTGCTCTCTATTCATCTCTAGCCTTTTAAAACTCTCTACGTCTCTCTTCCTTCCTCTTCCTCTCTCCTTATACCCTTTGTTCTCCCTTAGTTTCCTCTATTTCCCCGTCCTCCCATTCCTAAACAAAACATGCAGACACTTTCCCTTATCTAATGTTTTTGCTTACAGTACCAGTCAAAAGTTTGGACACACCTACACATTAATGGGTTTTTCTTTATTTTAATATTTTCTACATTGTAGAATAATAGTGAAAACATCAAGACTATGAAATAACACATATGGAATCATGTAGCAACAAAAAAATTGTTAAACAAATCTAAATAGAGTTGAAGTCGGAAGTTTACATACACCTTAGCCAAATACATTTAAACTCAGTTTTTCACAATTCCTGACATTTAATTCTATTAAAAACTCCCTTGCTTAGGTCAGTTAGGATCACCACTGTATTTTAAGAATGTGAAATAATAATAGTTTTATTTCTTTCATCACATTCCCAGTGGGTCAGAAGTTTACATACGCTCAATTAGTATTTGGTAGCTTTGCCTTTAAAATCGTTTCACTTGGGTCAAACATTTCGGGTATCCTTCCACAAGCTTCCCACAATAAGTTGGGTGGATTTTGTTGGGCCCATTCCTCCTGACAGTGCTGGTGTAACTGAGTCAGGATTGTAGACCTCCTTGCTCACACACGCTTTTTCAGTTGTGCCCAAAAATGTACTATGGGATTGAGGCCAGGGCTTTGTGATGGCCACTCCAATACCTTGACTTTGTTGGAAGTATGAGTGGGATCATTGTCAATTTGGAAGACTCATTTGTGATCAAGCTTTAACTAACGTCCTGACTGATGACTTGAGATGTTGCTTCAATATATCCACAGAAATTGTTTTCCTCATGAAGCCATCTATTTTGTGACTTCCACCAGTCCCTCCTGCAGCAAAGCACCCCCACAACATGATGCTGCCACCCCTGTGCTTCACGGTTGGGAAGGGGTTCTTCGGCTTGCAAGCCTCCCCCTTTTTCCTCCAAACATAACGATGGTCATTATGGCCAAACAATTTTATTTTTGTTCCATCAGACCAGATGACATTTCTCCAAAAAGTACGATCTTTGTCCCCATGTGCAGTTGCAAACCATAGTCTGACTTTTTTTAAGGCAGTTTTGGAGCAGTGGCTTCTTCCTTGCTGAGCGGCCTTTCAAGTAATGTCGATATAGCACACATTTTACTGTGGATATAGATACTTTTGTACCTGTTTCCTCCAGCATCTTCACAAGGTCCTTTGCTGTTGTTCTGGGATTGATTTGCATTTTTCGCACCAAAGTACGTTCATCTCTAGGAGACAGAACGCGTCTCCTTCCTGATTTGTATGTGGTCTAATGGTATTTATACTTGCATACTATTTGTTTGAACAGATGAACGTGGTACCTTCAGGCATTTGGAAACTGCTCCTCACGCACAAACACACACACTCATGAGGTATTCTCTTGGAATGCATATAAATTAACAGGTGTGACATGGAAAGAAATTCCAAAAATTAACTTTTATCTTCTTAATGAGCCAATTAGTTGTGTTGTGACAAGGTAGGGCTGGTATACAGAAGGTAGCCCTATTTGGTAAAGAACCGAGTCCATATTATGGCAAGAACAGCTCAAATAAGCAAAGAGAAATGACAGTCCATCATTACTTTAAGACATGAAGGTCAGTCAATCTGGAAAATTTTGGAAAAACTTTGAAAGTGTCTTCAAGTGCAGTCGCAAAAACCATAGAGGGCTATGATGAAACTGTCTGTCATGAGGACCGCCACAGGAAAAGGAAGACCCAGAGATACCTCTGCTGCAGAGGATAAGTTCATTATACCAGCCTCAGAAATTGCAGCCCAAATAAATGCTTCATGGAGTTAAAGTAACACACATCTCAACATCAACTATTCAGAGGAGATGGTGTAATTCAGGCCTTCATGGTCGAATTGCTTCAAAGAAACCACTACTAAAGGACACCAATATGAAGTAGAGACTTGCTTGGGCCAAGAAACATGAGCAATCAACATTTGACCGGAAATCTGTCCTTTGGTCTGATGAGTCCAAATTTGAGATTTTTGGTTCTAACCGCCATGTCTTTGTGAGACGCATAGTAGGTGAATGGATGATCTCTGCATGTGTGGTTCCCACTGTGAAGCATGGAGGAGGAGGAGGTGTGATTGTGTGTGGCTGTTTTGCTGGTGACACTGTCAGTGATTTATTTAGAATTCAAGGCACACTTTACCAGAATGGTTACCACAACATTCTGCATCGAAACGCTATCCCATCTGGTTTGTGCTTAGTGGGACTATTATTTGTTTTTCAACAGGACAATGACGCAACACACGTAAAGGGTGTGTAAGCCTACAGTATTTGACCAAGAAGGAGAGTGATGGAGTGCTGCATCACATGACCTGGCCTCCACAGTCACCTGACCTTAAGCCAATTGAGATGGTTTGGGATGGGTTGGACCGCAGAGTGAAGGAAAAGCAGACAGCATGTGCTCAGCATATGTGGGAACTCCTTCAAGACTGTTGGAAAAGCATTGGCTACTTTGAAGAATCTCAAATATTAAAAATATTTTGATTTGCTTAACACTTTCTTGGTTACTACATGATTCCATATGTGTTATTTCATAGTTTTGATGTCTTCACTAATGGTAGAAAATAGTAAAAATAAAGAAAAACTCTTGAATAAGTAGGTGTGTCCAAACATTTGACTGATACTATAACTATGAACGGGAGGAAAAATGTGATGTTCAGATCTAACTTACATTTCATTCTGTAAATGATGTTAGGAAGGATCTCATTTAACATAAGTTGCAAATCTTTGCTCATAATGCCCAAAAATGATTCTTTAGTGAATTCTGGGTATCTCTGCCCTAAATCCAGACAGCGTATACTGCTATAGTCTTCAGTTGTTTACCACTGTCTCTGTTTCATCCCGTAAGAAGGTGCTGCCCCACTCTTGTAGTGACCTAATTTTCCCACTCGGCCCAGCGTTTTCTGATGTGAGCCGTTCTAAAATAGCTCTGCACAGCATAGCGTGGCTCATTTCCATCTTGCATAACAGACTCAACATTCCTTTGCGCTGCCTCGCCGCCATTGAGAAGTTACACTGAGTATCAGGCTGTAGATGTTACACATTACTGATAGCAAAATATAAAATACTACAAATACAGACCACAGAAACATTAAAATCTAGATATAAATGATCAGCTTTGAAAAAGCAAATGGATATCACATTTTCAGCTTTACAGACTCTCCATGTCTGTGATTTTTCTCTGTACTGTATACTCCCACTTATTTTGTATCGTTTTCTCTGAGATAATGAGGATTCATATTTCAGAAAATCATTATTTCACTGATTGCTGTGCCTCTATATCAAGGTCTACTGGGCACCCTCAGACTATATTGGAGAAAAATGAAACTGATGGAACAGATGATTATTTGATCTGTAAAAATGCTGTGTGTGCTTTGTAGTGGTCAGAGTAGTAGACTGCTCGAAGGAGAATGTGTTTTAAAACACGAAAGAAATTGAAATGATGGATCTCTTGTTGTTCTTAACGCTGGGTTTGTTTCTGTTGTTGGTTCCCAGGAGTGTAAGGAAGGTTTGTCTCTTCATCCTATGGTGTACTGACTGTATATGGCAGAGGGAGGGATGATTCTCTATCCCGCTCTGGTTTTGCAACGCTAAGCCCTCTCTGGGGATTGGACCGCTCCAGGGCTGATTTGGAGCGTGAAGGGCGCTCCAATCTGAGGCGTTTACACAGACCATCCTACTGCTGCCCTCTGGTCACCTCTGCTACAACACACACACACACGCACACGCACACACACACACTCACATGCGCGTTCACTAACACACACACACATTTGCTAACATACATGTACATGTACATGCACAAGCAACGCAGTGGCACACACACACACACACACACACACACAATCTTGAAAAGATGAAAGTAATGTTTCCCCAACCTTTAAACCCTTGGCCTGACATCAGACTTCCCTGAATACTGGGCCACAAAGAAGATTCAACTGTAAATCTGACTGGTGATGTCAGAAATGGCCAGATTGGAATGATGCAAGCCAGATGTCTGCATGTAGAATATACATTATGTCTTGGTGGATATTTCTATGAAGATTGTGAATGGCAACAGAATATGATATATTTCCTCAAGTACTGATGAAAGCAGCAGCGTTCTACAAATCCACTAGTTTCCATGTAAGTCTCTGCATTGCTGTAACATCCCATATAGTACACACGGCAGTGTCTCTTCCTGCATAGAGTGCAGTTTATTAGTCCTGACGTGACTGAGGCTCAGTATGGTATGACGGCCTGTCTGTCCCCTCGCTGCAGTGTGGAAAGGGCTGCCTGTCAGGCAAGGGGCACGACACACACACACGGACACAGTACATAGACACACACACGCACACAGACAGAGAAACACACACCCACACTCGCACATAAACATACACACACAGACACACACACACGCACACACACACACACACACACACACACACACACACACACACACACACACACACACACACACACACACACACACACACACACACACACACACACACACACACACACACACACACACACACACACACACACTGAGGCGAGGGCCTGGCTGGTGTTGGTTGTGTGTGACTGGCGGGACACACCTGTCAGCAGTGGTCTATAGGCATGGGCCTGATGCTATCTTACGGGTGGCTAGGCTGTGATGTTATGTGACGGCTGTGTGTGTGTGTGTGTGTGTGTGTGTGTATGTGTGTGTGTGTGGTGACTGTCTGGGTGAGTCACTGTTATGCCTCTGCTCCCCCACAGAGGACCCTGTCACAGCCTGGTGGTCTGTGTGTGTGTGTCTGATCAAGACTGTGGTTGTATATATCTTACAATGACGCTGCAATGTACAGATACATTATTTGGTATCATATGGCATGGGATAAGCATGTCAGAACGCAGCACAAAGCTCTAATCTGTTTTAGTAATACACTTCATAAGGAGTCTGATTATTATGCAAATCGTGGTACTGTAAGTGTGATTTAGCATATTGGTGTGTATAAGCTAAGCTTATAGCATGCTTTCTCATAGAGCAGATAAATAGTTATGTTATATTTCGCTACAGAGAGACAGAGAGAGACAGTATTGTTAAATCATGTGACCTCAGCAGCCCAGCACATGCATAGGATTAGATATGCAGAATGGCTTCCAGCATTACCGTGCATGTATAATTAGCCGATATGCTGCTTGCAGCTCATAATTCTGCAAAACAATGTTTTTAGGGGGAGAGTGACAAATTCCCAATGAAGTGTGAAAAATAGTGATTGAAAGGGTCTGTGGTTGTAAGCCAACAGCATCCTGTCTGCCCTGCTCTGCTCTCCCCAGACTATACACACAGAGAAAGCCAATATGGAGCCATCTACCACGCACTGTAAATAGCCATCCATTTTATTCTGTCATACACAGACAGAAGGACCACAATCAGTGAATCCATGATGGGAAAACAGAACACAACATCCTGTTTGACAAACAGAGTGAATCCATTCGAGTTTTCACTTAATCATTGTCAACCAAATGGCCCCGAAGAGTAACCAAAAGACAAATAATAATAAGCAGACAATTATTTTTTTCTTTGTGTCTTATACAAGTACATAAAAGTATGCTTATATATTGGCAGCACTTCATTCAGCTCATTAGCGATATAGCTCAGTAGAGTTAGCGACAGTAGCAATTGGAATAGAAGACCTGTAGTGCTGAATCCAGGGTTGGGTTGAATCGGCGTACAGTAGTTTCAGTCGTTTAAAGCAGAAGATTCTCTCTGGTTTCATTCTGTCCTCTGAGGCCTGCTGCATGGAACATGGAGCCCTTACCGCAGAGGGAGAGAAGGAGAGCAAGGGAGAAAGAGTGCATATTTGTGTGTGTGTGTGTGTGTGTGTGTGCCTGCATGGGTGCGGGCGTGTGTGTGCGTGCATCTGTTTTCTGCAGCAGGTGACAGAGCCTGAGCTCAGGCACTGGGGAGCCCTGCCTGTGGGGGAGGGAAGTGGTTATCTGACGCGGGTGGGCGTCGTGCTCAGAACATCTAATTACATCTCCAGCAGCTCCAGCAGGGAGGGCTTGGCTCTGTCGCCCTCAACCCCTGTTTGGGTGCTCTCTTCCTGGGTAGACCACACAAGAGGTGTCACGTGTGCTTCCTCTCCGGGCTCTAGGTCACCAGGCTGCTCGTTAGCGCGCACACCTGTCACCAGCGTTACTCGCATAATGACACTCACCTGGACTCCATCACCTCCTTGATTACCTGCCCTTTATATGTCACTCCCTTTGGTTTCTATCCCGGTCGTTATTGTTCCTGTTTCATGTCGGTGCCGCTGTTTGTGTTTCTTGTTTTGTCCATTTATTTATTACATTTATTCACTCCCTGAGACTGATTCCCGACTCTCAGCATACTCGTTACAGAATGACGACGCATCATTTTTATTTATTTTTTATTTTATTTCACCTTTATTTAAACCAGGTAGGCAAGTTGAGAACAAATTCTAATTTACAATTGCGACCTGGCCAAGATAAAGCAAAGCAGTTCGACACATACAACAACACAGAGTTACATATGTTACACATGGAGTAAAACAAACATACAGTCATTAATATAGTAGAAAAATATGTCTATATACAATGTGAGCAAATGAGGTGAGATAAGGGAGGTAAAGGCAAAAAACGAACAAAACAAAAAAAGGCCATGGTGGCGAAGTAAATACAATATAGCAAGTAAAACACTGGAATGGTAGATTTGCAGTGGAAGAATGTGCAAAGTAGAAATAAAAATAATGGGGTGCAAAGGAGCTAAATAAATAAATATAGTAGGGGGAGAGGTAGTTGTTTGGGCTAAATTATAGATGGGCTATGTACAGGTGCAGTAATCTGTGAGCTGCTCTGACAGCAGGTGCTTAAAGCTAGTGAGGGAGATAAGTGTTTCCAGTTTCAGAGATTTTTGTAGTTCGTTCCAGTCATTGGCAGCAGAGAACTGGAAGGAAGAATTGGTTTTGGTGGTGACCAGAGAGATATACCTGCTGGAGCGCATGCTACAGGTGGATGCTGCTATGGTGACCAGTGAGGTGAGATAAGGGGGGACTTTACCTAGCAGAGACTTGTAGATAACCTGTAGCTGGTGGGTTTGGCGACGAGTATGAAGCGAGGGCCAGCCAACGAGAGCGTACAGGTCGCAGTGGTGGGTAGTATATGGGGCTTTGGTGACAAAACGGATGGCACTGTGATAGACTGCATCCAATTTATTGAGTAGGGTATTGGAGGCTATTTTGTAAATGACATCGCTGAAGTCGAGGATCGGTAAGATGGTCAGTTTTACAAGGGTATGTTTGGCAGCATGAGTGAAGGATGCTTTGTTGCGAAATAGGAAGCCAATTCTAGATTTAACCTTGGATTGGAGATGTTTGATGTGAGTCTGGAAGGTGAGTTTACAGTCTAATCAGACTAGTTGCCCACATATTCTAAGACAGAACCATCCAGAGTAGTGATGTCGGACGGGTGGGCGGGCAGGTGCAGGCAGCGATCGGTTGAAGAGCATACAGTTAGTTTTACTTGTATTTAAGAGCAATTGGGAGGCCACGGAAGGAGAGTTGAAGCTCGTCTGGAGGGTTGTTAACACAGTGTCCAAAGAAGGGCGGGTATACAGTATACAGAATGGTGTCTTCTACATAGAGGTGGATCAGAGACTCACCAGCAGCAAGAGCGACATCATTGATGTATACAGAGAAGAGAGTCGGTCCAAGAATTGAACCATGTGGCACCCCCATAGAGACTGCCAGAGGCCCGGACAACAGGCCCTCCGATTTGACACACTGAACTCTATCAGAGAAGTAGTTGGTGAACCAGGCGAGGCAATCATTTGAGAAATCGAGTCTGCCGATGAGGATGTGGTGATTGACAGAGTCGAAAGCCTTGGCCAGGTCAATGAATACGGCTGCACAGTATTGTTACTTATCGATGGCTGTTAAGATATTGTTTAGGACCTTGAGCATGGCTGAGTGGGAAGCATCAGGGAGTATTTTTCTTTGTGTGTGTTGGGGGTGATGTCGGGTCTTGGTGTTGTTAGGGAATTTATGACAATTCCTCACAGCAAGAAAAAAATCCTACAGCAACAAGAAACATTTTTTGTGTGGATTATAATTAATGGACATTGTTTTTAGGGGTTGATACATTTTTCTTTAAAGGCAAATCTAGTTTGACATTTTAAAGTGGAAATTACAAACTTGAGAAGCCTTTTTAAACCTTTAATACACTAACAGTTTGTATTTCCTGCTGTGCATGAATATTCTCAGAGACAAACAAGTGATCAAATTAAGATCCTAAATCTGTACCATCAGTTCCATTCCTGCCATTGCCCACTGACTGCATTATAGCATGCTGTAGACCTTCCCATCTCATGCTTTCTACCACAGGGTTAACAAGAATTGGCAATATACAGTGCATTCGGAAAGTATTCAGACCCCTTCCCTTTTCTCTACATTTTGTTACGTTACAGGCCTATTCTAAGATAAAACCTTTTTTTTTTTTTTTACATCAGTCTGAGGTCCTAAGCGTTCTGGAGCAGGTTTTCATCATGGATCTCACTGTACTTTGCTCGGTTCATTTATCCCCCGATCCTGACTAGTCTCCCAGTCCCTACCGCTGAAAAACATCCCCACAGCATGATGCTACCACCATGCTTCACTGTAGGGTTGGTGACAGGTTTCCTCCAGATGTGGCACTTGGTATTCAGGCTAAAGAGTTCAATCTTGGTTTCATCAGACCATAGGATCTTGTTTCTCATGGTATGAGAGTCTTTAAGGTACCTTTTGGCAAACTCCAAGTGGGCTGTTATGTGCCTTTTACTGAGGAGTGGCTTCCGTCTGGCCACTCTACCATAAAGGCCTGATTGGTGGAATTCTGCAGAGATGGATGTCCTTCCAGAGGTTTCTCCCTTCTCCACAGAGGAGCTCTGGAGCTCTGTCAGAGTGACCATCAGGTTCCTGCTCACCTCCCTGACCAACGCCCTTCTCCACCAAGAAGAGAGCGGCCAGCTCTAGAAAGAGTCTTGATGGTTCCAAACGTCTTCCATTTAAGAATGATGGAGGCCACTGTGTTCTTGGGGACCTTCAGTGCTGCAGAAATGTTTTGGTGCCCTTCCCCAGATTTTTCCCTAAACACAATCCTGTCTCGGAGTTCTACAGACAAGTCCTTTGACCTCATGGCTTGGTTTTTGCTCTGACATGCACTGTCAACTGTGGGACCTTTTATAGACAGGTGTGTGTCTTTCCAAATCATGTCCAATCAATTGAATTTACCACAGGTGGACTCCAATGAAGTTGTATAACCATCTCAAGGATGTTTAAGTTCAATTTCGAGTCTCATAGCAAAGGGTCTGTACACTTATGTAAATAAGGTAAATTGTTTTTTAATTTTTGAATATATTTGCAAACATTTCTAAAGACCCGTTTTCACTTTGTCGGTATTGTGTATTGTGTGTAGATTGATGAGTGCAAAAAATGATTGAATCCATTTTAGAATAAGGCTGTAACATAACAAAATGTGGGAAAAGTCAAGGGGTCTGAATACTTTCTGAATGCCCTGTATGGGACCCTCATTTTCCCGTAGTCTTTATTTTGCAGTGCACACAGCTCAGTAATTGGGCCTGATTGTGTTGGGAGTTTGGCTTTAATGTCTTCCAGGGCACAGCTGTGTAGTGGGAGATGATGAACTCTTTCCTGGCTGTGTGGCATCAGTCTCTTTCATCTCTGGCTGCCCTGCTGCTGTTTCAGATGAGAGACTGTGTGGAGGAGAGGGGCAGAGCTACAGGGGAGGCAGTATTATTCGTTTTCGCCAAAAACAGACGCAACAGAGGGTTCCGCTGGCACACTTTTTAGCACAACACAGCACAGCGGCCTCTTCTGCGTTTGAGTGATGGGGGAGGATAGAGAAAGAGGAAGGAAGAGAGAGATATGCAAACAGAATGAGAGAGAGAAACAAAGAGTGATAGATTGAAGTGAAGTATTATTTATCTTATATGTATGGTACAGTGCCTTCAGAAAGTATTCATACCACTTGACTTTTTACACATTTTGTTGTGCTACAAATTTGGATTAAAATGGATTTAATTTACATTTTTTTGTCAACAATCTACACAAAATATTCTAATGTCATAGTGGAAAAAACATGATGTATATATTCATTTTATTCATGTTAAATAAAACAGTAGCATACTGTATTTTGATAAGATAAGTATTCAACCCCCAATACATGTTAGAATCACCTTTGGCAGTGATTACAGCTGTGTCTTTCTGGGTAAGTCTCTAAGAGCTTTGCAAACCTGGATTGTACAATATTTGCCCATTATTCTTTTTTAAATTCTTCAAGCTGTCAAGTTGGTTGTTGATCATTGCTAGACAGCCATTTTCAAGTCTTGCCATATATTTTCAAGACGATTTAAGCCTAAACTACAACTAGGCCACTCAGGAACATTTAATGTCATCGTTGTAAGTAACTCCAGTGTATATGTGGCCTTGTGTTTTAGGTTATTGTCCTGCTAAAAGGTGAATTCATCTCCCAGTGTCTGTTGGAAAGCAGACTGAACCCGATTTTGCCTGTGCTTAGCTCTATTCCTTTTCCTTTTATCCTAATAAACTCCCCAGTCCTTGCCGATGACAAGCATATACACATAACATTATGAAACCACCTCCGCTTGAATATATGGTGAGTGGTACTCAGCAATGTTTCGTGTTGGATTTTCCACAAACATAATGTTTTGTATTCAGGACAAAAAGTACATTTCTTTGCCACATTTTTGACCCCATTACTTTAGTGCCTTATTGCCAAACAGGATGTATGTTTTGGAATATTTTTTATTCTGTACAGGCTTCCTCCTTTTCGTTCTGTCAATTAGGTTAGTATTGTGGACTAACTACAATGTTGTTGATCCATCCTCAGTTGTCTCCTATCACAGCCATTAAACTCTGTAATTGTTTTAAAGTCACCATTGTCCTCAAATGAAGAAAAAAAATGTGTGGGATACAGAGATGAGATAGTCATTCAAAATCATGGCAGTCCATGCAACTTATCATCTGACTTGTCAAGCAAATGTATATTCCTGAAGTTATTTACCCTTGCCATAACAACGGGGTTGAATACTTATTGACTCAAGACAATTCAGCTTTTCATTTTTTATTCATTAGTATAAATGTCTAACAAAAATAATTCCACTTTTGATGTTATGGTGGGTAGATCAGTGACACAAAATATAAATGTAATCAATTTTAAATTCGGGCTACAACACAACAAAATGTGGAAAAAGTCAAGGGGCGTGAATACTTTCTGAAGTCACTGTATATACTTCACATGCAACCCATAATAACACTATGCCATTCATCTGACTCCATAAAGATTATCTAGCAATATGCAAGAGACTACAGTTGAGTTATAGGAATTAGATGGTCAAGAAAGGTCTGAGAATGGAATTCTAAATGCAAGTGTGTTTAATTAACGTTGTAAAATGTATGGATTCAAAGCTTAAGTTACAAAGCATTATACTAGGCAAGATCACAGAGGGAGAGATAGTCATAGTCTGAAAGACCATGCCCCAGGAGTCCCTGGGGTGGAGAGAGAAAGAAAGAGAGTGTATCTCACCTGCGCAGGTCAGGAACAACGACAGAGAGGGAGACAATGAGTCTAAGACCCTTTTATAACCATTTGACCATGTTAGGATTCAAATTCGGAGTTGTTAACCAATAGAATACTGTAAAGTTAACCTCCAATCAGATATCAGACCTACAGGATGTAAAGACAACAGAATCTCTGCTTCCCAGACGTGTGACAGAATGGGGTTGAAGAGATAATGAAGCATTCCTAAGACAACACAAAGGAAAATTATTTCATACAGTGATAAGTCACTTCGGGGGCTGGACCGCCCTGCAAGATAACATCTTTACTGGCAACAGAGACATGGAGTGGGTTTGCCATTAAAAGAGCAGAGCTCCCCATCTCTATCTCCATCCCTGTATTCTAAAGGCTGTACAGTACGTTCCTCTGAATCCTCAGAAGGGAGATAAAGGGATTAACAGAGGAAACAGAGGATGTGGTTTGATCCAGCTCCTGATGTGGGAGGAGCAGCAGCCAGTAAACACACTAGGAGGTGTAATGATAGAAAACCCTGCTATGAACTGGAGAAAGGAGCCTGAACATCATGATCACCATTTCAAGATTTGTTATTCTAAAATAGAAGACATCATTCTCCGAACTGCATCCAAGCCATGGGTTAGCTTATAGGCAACAGAAAAGTATAATCTTGGTTTTGCTTGTCTGAGGCTTGGTCCACATGCCCATGGGAAGGCAGGAATAGCAGTAAGAGCTAGCTGTCTGATGTGCGCTTTGGAGGTATAGTCTGCCCTTCTCCCTCTCCTCCCTTTCCACCTGTGGGCAAAGAAGCAGGTTGAAGCCTCACTCCCATTATGAAAAGAATAACAAGCTTCTATGTCTCATTTCAGAGATTCCCACCACACATGTTCTATATTTTCTTTCTCTCTCTCCCTGCTCTCCTCTCTCTCTCCCTGTTCTCCCCCCCCCCTCTCTCTCTCTCTGTAAGGAATACAGCAGTCTTTTGTTCTGCTGCAATTAGAGACGTTATTGACCGCCTCGCCACGCTAGCCCAGCATTGTTTTGTCGAGTGCAGCCACGCTCATGTGACTGAACCAGAAAAGATAGGAGAGAAAAGAGGAGCAAAGAGGTTTAAACTCGTCTGTGGAATATATCCATAAGCCAGCTAGTCAGGGAGGGAGTCATGGATGAGAGTAGAAACTAGGACAGGAAGCCAGCTAAATGAGAGACAGAAGAAGAAGAAGAAGAAGTAGAAGAGGAAGAAGAAGAAGGCAAGCAGTGAGGGGATCTATAGTGAATGATGACAACAACTATGATGATGTAGAGGAGTAGAGGAGGTGGTGTGTAGAGGAGTAGAGGAGGTGGGGAGAAAATGAGGTGGGGAGGTGAGGAGGTGGGGAGTAGAGGAGGTGAGGAGGTGAGGAGTAGAGTAGAGGAGGCAGGGAGGTGAGGAGGTGGGGAGTAGAGTAGAGGAGGTAGGGAGGTGAGGAGTAGAGGAGTAGAGGAGGTAGGGAGGTGAGGAGTAGAGTAGAGGAGGTAGGGAGGTGGGGAGTAGAGTAGAGGAGGTAGGGAGGTGAGGAGTAGAGTAGAGGAGGTAGGGAGGTGAGGAGTAGAGTAGAGGAGGTAGGGAGGTGGGGAGTAGAGTAGAGGAGGTAGGGAGGTGAGGAGTAGAGTAGAGGAGGTAGGGAGGTGAGGTGTAGAGTAGAGGAGGTAGGGAGGTGGGGAGTAGAGTAGAGGAGTAGAGGAGGTGAGGAGTAGAGTAGAGGAGGTAGGGAGGTGGGGAGTAGAGTAGAGGAGGTAGGGAGGTGAGGAGGTGAGGAGTAGAGGAGGTAGGGAGGTGAGGAGTAGAGGAGTAGAGGAGGTAGGGAGGTGATTTCACCTGCTTTGGCAATGTAAACATACGTTTCCCATGCCAATAAAGCCATTTGAGAGGGGGGGCAGGGGAGGGGGGCTGAACATGACTGGCTGGCTGTTGATCTGTGGCTCAGCCTGGTAGATGAGACTCCTTAGGGAGCAAGCTAGAGCTCTGCCTCTCCTCTGCCTCTCCCCCAACGAGAGAGCGAGAGAGAGAGAGAGAGAGAGAGAGAGAGAGAGAGAGAGAGATAGATAGATAGATAGATAAATAGAGAGATATAGATAGATAGATAAATAGAGAGAGAAGGGGAAGAGAGGGGAGAGAGGGGAGAGAAGGGAGAGAGGGGAGAGAAGGGAGAGAGGGGAGAGAAGGGGAAGAGAGGGGAGAGAAGGGAGAGAGGGGAGAGAGAGAGAGACGAGACAGCGATTGAGACAGCAATAGAGAGAAGGGGAAGAGAGGGGGAGGGAGAGAGAGAATGAGAGAGAGAAGAACAGTCAGAGGAGAGAAGAGTGAGGGAGCAGAATATAGAAAAAGTACAAAAATAGGTGAAAAAGAAGGGCAGAGCAGCGATGAGAATAAAAAGTGTAGGACAGAGTATAGAGACGGAGATAGATGGGGGAAACACCCCTCCCCTACCTCTTTCACCCCTCCCCTAGCTCCCTCTCACCCCTCCCCTACCTCTTTCACCCCTCCCCTAGCTCCCTCTCACCCCTCCCCTACCTCTTTCACCCCTCCCCTAGCTCCCTCTCACCCCTCCCCTACCTCTTTCACCCCTCCCCTAGCTCCCTCTCACCCCTCCCCTACCTCTTTCACCCCTCCCCTAGCTCCCTCTCACCCCTCCCCTACCTCTTTCACCCCTCCTCTAGCTCCCTCTCACCCCTCCCCTACCTCTTTCACCCCTCCCTTGGCTCCCTCTCACCCCTCCCCTACTCGCCCCTCCACCTCCAGCCAGAAACAAACATTTGAAGGACAATCTGCCACAGCTCAGCCACGTGGGGCTTAGTGTACTCCAGGCTTTTTGGGGGAGAAGGACATGTGATAGGGTACTGTTTACTGAGCAGACAGATACTGTTGACACTAAAGGAGGTCAGGGAGAGGGCTGCTCTGAAAAATAGATGGCTGTCGTCACTTTACACAACCACGCTACAACCTCCAACACTTTAGCTTATTGGTCGGCATGAAAAATAGAGATTGGACAACAGCTACACAAATGTCAAAATGTACTTGCTTCTCGAAACATGGTTTTCTGCAGTTGTATGATACTATTTAATTGGGATGTGATTTAAGTGAAAAGAGTTTACTTATGCTTATACACAGCAAATGTTTGTGAGGTCCCTATTAATTGGAGGTTAGGCAAGGTTAGCATATGACACTCATGTGTGACTTAGTGTGTGTGTGTGTGTGTGTGTTTGTGTGTGCGTGTACATTTGGGGTAGTGGAGTGGGCTCAGGTGGACTGTGGAAACTGCAGGAACTTGACAGATGGACTGTTGGAGCAGCTTTGTGCCATGCAGCAACACTCCCTATGACACACACACACACACACACACACATACTTGTTCAGAAGAATGCACTGTGTGCAGAGGCACTACTATTCACGCATCCACTATACACAAAGACCTCAGAAAGTGTTCACACCCCTTGACTTTTTCCACATTTAGTTGTGTTACAGCCTGAATTTAAAATGCAGTACATTTAGATTTTTGGTCACTGGCCTACATACAATACTCCATAATGTCAAAGTAGAATTATGTTTTTAGAATGAAAATAGAATGAAATGAAAAGCGGACATGTCTTGAGTCAATACGTTTTCAACCACTTTGATATGGCAAGCCTTAATAAGTTCAGGACTAAAAATGTGCTTAGGAAGTCAGATAATAAGTCTACTCTGTGTGCAATAATAGTGTTTAACATGGTTTTTGAATGACAACCTACTTTTTGTACCCATAAATACAATTATCTGTAAGGCCCCTAAGTCGAGCAGTGAATTACAGTGAATTTCAAACACAGATTCAACCACAAAGACCAGGGCATCTATTGGTAGATGGGGAGGGGGTGTCGCTGCATCATTTATGGATATGCTTGGGCTCGTTAAGAACTGGGGAGTTTTTCAGGATAAAAATAAAAGGTGTGGAGCTAAGTACAGACAAAAAAACTAAAGGAAAACCTGGTTCAGTCTGCTTTCCACCAGACACTGGGAAATGAATTCATCTTTCAGCAGGACAATAACCTAAAGTATAAGGCCAAATCTAAATGAAGTTGCTTACCAAGAAGACAGCGAATGTTCCTGAGTGGGCGAGTTACAGTTTTGACTGAAATCTACTTAAATCTAATTGAAAATCTATGACTAGACCTGCAAATGGTTGCCTAGCAATGATCAACAACCAATTTGACTTACGTAGCTTGAAGAATTTTAAAAATAATTACGTTTTCACTTTGTCATTATGTGGTATTGTGTATAGATGGGTGAGAGAGAAAAACATGTTTTATCCATTCTGAATTCAGGCTGTAACACAACAAAATGTGGATTAAGCTAAGGGGTATGACTATCTGAAGGCACTGTCTTCCAATTGATACCCATTCACACGCCCATTCACAGAAACATTTCACCTTCTCAGAAAATCATAACCTCGATTTAACAGCTAAATCTCAGCAGGACATCGATATAACAAGTCTTCTGAAGCTTGTCCAAAAATGCAAATCTTTCTATTTTCCCAACAGGTGTTGAGAGCAGTACAGGGCTGAGGTGGGGAGGGGCCATCTGCCTCCGAGTTTCACGCTCTTAGTAGTTGCAGATTCATCTTCATTATTTTTGCTTCCATTTCTGTTGTGGGTTTAATGTTTGGTATATGTAGAAAAATTCTAATCATTATCATTTGCAGTTCTTCACTATTTGTCTTGGCTTTGCCAAAGTGTTAGAAATGGAGGTCACTCATCTTAATTTGAGCCAGATCCTGCAAGGAGAGGATCCGGGCAGCTCTCCGTTTTGGACTATTTAGTTCCGGGAACCTATTTGGCCAGGTCCGGTACTTCTCATGGCATGAAACATTTGTTTCATTTATTTTGTCATGTAAATTTTTTATAAAAGCGATCAAAGTTGCTTCTTCCTTAATTCTCCTGCCCCCTAAAAAACGTAATGTGAAAAATTGGATTTTCAGCCTGGGCCTGATATTCTAAGAATTGATGTGGGTTGAGCCGGATCTGGCTTAAGGTTTGCGTAACCTTGTAACGTATGTTTGAGACCAATGTGTGGCCATGGCTCTGTGAGAAGCACGACTCTCACAGAAATGGAATGAGATTTACTTCATATGATCTCTCTGCCTCTCTGCTCTGATAGACATGAGGCTGGAACTCTCATCTCTCCTGCCTTGCATTTCATCATTTATTTCCTTATAGAATCATAGCTGTGTTTTGGAGGAACTACAACACCCCTGATAAATGTAAATACATTTGCCAAAGTTATACATTTGCTTCTTCCAGTTCAGAAACCAATTTTATTATTCAGAATAGCCTACTAAACCATGAGAAGGCCTGTAATTTAGCCACAGGCAATCAATAGCTTATTTATTTATTTTTTATTGCCTAGCTATGGATTGGGTGTAGCCCAAAAACAAGGCATAGCCTATAGTCAGGACCTGCTGGAACATCTGTCAGTGAACAGCATGCAGACAAAACAGGCCTTTCGCAATATTAAAATACAATCGCAGGAAAAGTTGGAAAGCAAATGGGTCCTGCTGAAAAGAGAAGACTCTAATCCGTATGTTGTAGGCTACTAGTCTTTTGGCACGAACACATTGGCCATCACTGGAAAGTATTCTTCAGACTATAATTTCCTCCTCATATTATAGCCTACGATACAGTATGTGCATCTCCATACACCTAGGCCTAGGCTATTGATAGATTCAAGACATGCTCATTTTTATTGATCTCAGATTCTCAGTTTGTCAGTGTCAAAGTAGCCTGTAATTTGTATCATTTGTGCAGTATAGAAATATTATGCCAATGTCTCCAGCCATGTAAAAGGACTGTGTTCATAAATGCGTTCCTAGGCTACTAGGATCTTATCCATGTGTGCAACTTCTGTAAGTGTCTCTACTCTGTTGTTCTATGCCACTACGTAAATGTGATGATATGCATGCAATGCTTTATGAAGGGGCGGCAGGTAGCCTAGTGGTTAGCCCGTTGGGCCACTAACCAAAAAGTTGCTAGATCGAATCCCTGAGCTGGTAAAAATCTGTCGTTCTGCCCCTGAACAAGGCAGTTAACCCACTGTTCCTAGGCTGCCACTGTAAATAAGAATTTGTCCTTAACTGACTTTCCTAGTTTTAAAAAATATATACAATTTAAAATTCTGAGAGACTTGGCAAAATGTCTCACATGAATAGTGATACATGTGGTATGCGCAATTAAGCCTTTGAATCTCTGTGGTTTGGAGTGTGTGGTTTGGCCTGTTGTCAGCTGAAGACTGGTGCTGTCGATACTCTCCCTAACTTATTCACTAAATGGCAGCAAAGGCATTGTGCCACACAGCTAAAACTGGTACTCCCGGTTTGTGACGCCATTAGGTAGTGGCCATCTTTTTTTAAGTACAGATACTTAGTACTTATCAACTCTGTTCACTTGGGTTATCAAGGTTTATCAGCAACTGATATTTGAACACCTTGGCTGTGTGAAGTCCTTTGGTAATACTACGCTTTCAGAATAGGGGAAATCCTTAGTAATGGGAGAACAATAGGCTTGAATGTCTTTGACTTCTGGGAAGATATTCCCACAGATATTTAAAAGAATGACTTTCATTCAAATTTCTCTATGAGAAAGTTCAAGGTCATTTACTGCATTTCTATACAATTTACTTAAAATGCTATTTGGAGAACAGCAAAAACAAGCAAAAATGACCCCAGTAATTATCACATTTGATGCTGTAGCTTCATTCACCTCAGTCGATCTACAAACACATAGCCTATTAGCTATACAATTAGCCGCCACATATTAACTCACATTAACTCAGCACCGGGGTTAAAGACTAAAATTTAACACGTACATAGGGTTCTCTTAGCCGAGAAAGTTTTTTTTTGCAGTTTAAAAGCTAATTTCTTCCAAATCTACACATTTTAACCTGACTTCTGCCATGTTAAGAAATCTGAGTGAGCGTTACCAGCAAAATCAATGGGGGCCCACTGGAGGTCAGGGCACCTGGTTACGTCCCCTGCAATGCCCTGTCGGTAATTTGTCCACGATTACTACACGTTTAGATAGCTTTCTAGACTAACTAGATTCATTAGCCAATCGAAAAAAATTCACTGGCATGAGCTAATTGAGTGAATGAGTGACATACATCTCATACCAAAAGTATGTGGACACCTGCTTGTTGAAAGTCTCATTCTAAAATCATGGGCAGTAATATGGAGTTGGTCCCCCCTTTGCTGCTATAACAGCCTCCATTCTTTTGGGAAGCCTTTCCACTAGAGGTTGGAACATTGCTGCGGGGACTTGCTTCCATTCAGCCACAGACTGATGTTAGCTGATTAGGCCTGGCGTTCCAATTCATCCCAAAGGTGTTCGATTGGGTTGAGGTCAGGGCTCTGTGCAGGCCAATCAAGTTCTTCCACACCGATCTCGAGAAACCATTTCTGTATGGACATCACTTTGTGCACGGGGGAATTATCATGATGAAACAGGAAAGGACCTTCCCCAAACAGTTGCCATAACGTTGGACGTACATAAATGTCTAGAATGTAGCATTAAGAATTCCCTTCACTGGATCTAAGGGACGATTTTTATGCGCTATGTGCTTCAGCACTCGACGGTGCCGTTCTGTGAGCTTGTGTGGTCTACCACTTCGCGGCTGAGCCGTTGTTTCTCCTAGACATTTTCACTTCACAATAACAGCACTTACAGTTGACCGGGGAAGCTCTAGCAGGGCAGAAATATGACGAACTAACTTGTTGAAAAGGTGACATCCTACGACGGTGACATGTTGAAAGTCACTGAGCTCTTCAGTAAGGATGTTCTACTGCCAATGTTTGTCTATGGAGATTGCATGGCTGTGTGCTCAGGTGTTATACACCTGTCAGCAATGGTGTGGCTGAAATAGCCGAATTCAATAATTTAAAGGGTGTCCACGTACTTTTCTGTATATAGTGTGTTACACCAGGAAAACTACTGATGCACAACCATCTTTCGAAATTGCACCTTGTGTATTCTACAATTCAACAGTTGAGTTGGATTTTTGTTTTAGATACCTTCTCTCACAGTTGAAGTGTACCTATGATAAAAATGACAGACCTCTACATGCTTTGTAAGTAGGAAAACCTGCAAAATCAGCAGTGTATCAAATACTTGTTCTCCCCACTGTATATTTATATATATATATGTATCTTTATTCTTTTTTCTTATTAATTTGAATAAATTATCGAGGTCTGGACTCATATGTAGCTACGGCTCTGAAAGCAAGCCTCTCACGTCTATCCAACTTGCCTTCCTCATCATTATGAGGTATGAATCCTATTAGCAAGGGTTGCATGGTACTATTTTATTTTGATTATATTTTCCATCCTCAAGAAAACATTGTTGCAGTGCCAGTAATTACAGACTGGAGTGGGTCTACCCCCTCTCCTGATAAGAGAGCTGTGTGTGTGTGTGTGTGTGTGTGTGTGTGTGTGTGTGTGTGTGTGTGTGTGTGTGTGTGTGTGTGTGTGTGTGTGTGTGTGTGTGTGTGTGTGTTTGTGTGTGTGTGTGTTTGTGTGTTTGTGTGTTCGAGAGCTATTGCAGGGTGTTCTTCCATTCAGTGGTGTGTGTTTTAGCAAGTTAGCTTGCATGTGTACGTGTGTGTGTGTGTGTGTGTGTGTGTGTGTGTGTGTGTGTGTGTGTGTGTGTGTGTGTGTGTGTGTCCGTGCGTGTGTATGTTTGCCAGGTGGGGGGTACCTGAGCGAGGGCTATCATCCTGGGGTACACCTGCAGGGCAGAGAGGCACGTGTCAGCCCCATTTATCTATCTGTAGACAGCCTCATTGATATTCGGAGAGATGCCCAATAGCAGTAGCAGCAGTAGCACCAGCAGTAGCAGCAGCTATAGTAGCAGCAGTAGTAGTAGTAGTAGCAGTAGCAGCAGTAGCGCCAGCAGTAGCACCAGCTATAGCAGCAGCAGTAGCAGCAGCTGTAGTAGCAGCAGTAGCAGCAGTAGCAGTTGCAGCTGTAGGTGTAGTAGTAGCAGTTGCAGCAGCTGTAGTAGCAGCAGTAGTAGTAGTAGTAGCAGTTGCAGTAGCAGTAGTAGCAGCAGTAGTAGTAGTAGTAGCAGTTGCAGCAGCAGTAGTAGCAGCAGTAGCAGCAGCTGTAGTAGCAGCAGTAGTAGTAGTAGTAGCAGTTGCAGCAGCAGTAGTAGCAGCAGTAGTAGTAGTAGTAGCAGTTGCAGCTGTAGGTGTAGTAGTAGTAGTAGCAGCAGTAGTAGTAGTAGTAGCAGTAGCAGCAGCTGTAGTAGCAGCAGTGGTAGCAGCAGTAGCAGTTACAGCAGCAGTAGTAGTAGCAGTAGCAGCAGCTGTAGTAGCAGCAGTGGTAGCAGCAGTAGCAGTTACAGCAGTAGCAGTTGCAGCAGCAGCAGTAGCAGTTACAGCAGCAGAAGTAGCAGTTACAGCAGCAGCAGTAGCAGTTGCAGCAGCAGCAGTAGCAGTTACAGCAGCAGCAGTAGCAGTTGCAGCAGCAGCAGTAGCAGTTGCAGCAGCAGCAGTAGCAGTTACAGCAGCAGTAGTAGCAGTTACAGCAGCAGCAGTAGCAGTTGCAGCAGCAGCAGTAGCAGTTACAGCAGCAGCAGCAGTAGCAGTTACAGCAGCAGTAGTAGCAGTTACAGCAGCAGTAGTAGTAGCAGTAGCAGTTACAGCAGCAGTAGTAGTAGCAGTAGCAGTTACAGCAGCAGTAGTAGCAGCAGTAGCAGTTACAGCAGCAGTAGTAGTAGCAGTAGCAGTTACAGCAGCAGTAGTAGCAGCAGTAGCAGTAGTAGCAGCAGTAGTAGCAGTTGCAGCAGCAGTAGTAGCAGCAGTAGCAGCAGCTGTAGTAGCAGCAGTAGCAGCAGCTGTAGTAGCAGCAGTAGCAGTTACAGCAGCAGTAGTAGCAGTAGCAGCAGTAGCAGTTACAGCAGCAGTAGTAGTAGCAGTAGCAGTTACAGCAGCAGTAGTAGTAGCAGTAGCAGTTACAGCAGCAGTAGTAGCAGCAGTAGCAGTAGTAGCAGCAGTAGTAGCAGTAGCAGCAGTAGCAGTTACAGCAGCAGTAGTAGTAGCAGTAGCAGTTACAGCAGCAGTAGTAGTAGCAGTAGCAGTTACAGCAGCAGTAGTAGCAGCAGTAGCAGTAGTAGCAGCAGTAGTAGCAGCAGTAGCAGTTACAGCAGCAGTAGTAGCAGCAGTAGCAGTTGCAGTTGCAGCAGCAGTAGCAGTAGCAGTAGCAGCAGTAGCAGTTGCAGCAGCAGTAGTAGCAGCAGTAGCAGTTGCAGCAGCAGTAGTAGCAGCAGTAGCAGTTGCAGCAGCAGTAGTAGCAGCAGTAGCAGCAGCTGTAGTAGCAGCAGTGGTAGCAGCAGTAGCAGTTGCAGCAGCAGCAGTAGTAGCAGACTGACTCCTCACTGCACAGCAGAGAAGATACAGAGAAGAGAGAGACTGAGAACAGTAGAGCTCCTCAATGTCTCGGCAGACTGGGATTAATCAGAAAGTCAAAGACATAACTATGCATGAATGCACACATACATGCACGTACACATGCACACACACATCAGAGAGACACACACACACATCCACATACACAGTGTTTGCAAAAGCATATTTTCATGTTGCCCATGTTTCAGACACTACATTCAGGTAATTTATTCAATAAGTCACATCTTTTAGAGCACACAGACAGGCACACACACACACACACACACACACACACACACACACACACACACACACACACACACACACACACACACACACACACACACACACACACACACACACACACACACACACACACACACACACACACACACACACAGGGACATACATTGTCTCACACACAGAGCTGTCCCTGCAACCACAGCAGGGGGGGTCGGATTTGAATAAAGAGCAGGACTAAGTGACAAATGCCAAATGCTAGAAAATGTCTCCATCAACAATTACACAAAGGCTTCTCCATTTGATGTGCCTATATCATGTCAAAAATTGAAAAGGCTGGCCAGTAATGTCCTACAAAACAATCCCAGCGGAATGCAAGGGACAGACATATTGACAAACACAGACACACAGTAACACATAAATCAGACCCAGTAACACCTGAATCAGACACACAGTAACACATAAATCAGACCCAGTAACACCTGAATCAGACACACAGTAACACATGAATCAGACACCCAGTAACACATGAATCAGACACACAGTAACATATGAATCAGACACACAGTAACACATGAATCAGACACACAGTAATACATGAATCAGACACACAGTAACATATGAATCAGACACACAGTAACACATGAATCAGACACACAGTAATACATGAATTATACACACAGTAACACATGAATCAGACACACATGAATCAGACACACAGTAATACATGAATCATACACACAGTAACATATGAATCAGACACACAGTAATACATGAATCATACACACAGTAACATATGAATCAGACACACAGTAATACATGAATTATACACACAGTAATACATAAATCAGACCCAGTAACATCTGAATCAGACACACAGTAACACATGAATCATACACACAGTAACATATGAATCAGACACACAGTAACATATGAATCAGACACACAGTAACATATGAATCAGACACACAGTAACACATGAATCAGACACACAGTAATACATGAATCATACACACAGTAACACATGCATCAGACACACAGTAACACATGAATCAGACATACAGGAAGACATGAATCAGACACACAGTAACACATGAATCAGACATACAGGAAGACATGAATCAGACACACAGTGACACATGAATCAGACACACAGTAACACATGAATCAGACACACAGTGACATATGAATCAGACAAACAGTAACACATGAATCAGACACACATTAACATATGAATCAGACACACAGTAACACATGAATCAGACACACAGTAACAAATGAATCAGACACACAGTAACATATGGATCAGACACACAGTAACATATGAATCAGACACACAGTAACATATGAATCAGACACACAGTAACATATGAATCAGACACACAGTAACACATGAATCAGACACACAGTAACACATGAATCAGACACCCAGTAACACATGAATCAGACACACAGTAACATATGAATCAGACACACAGTAACACATGAATCAGACACACAGTAATACATGAATCAGACACACAGTAACATATGAATCAGACACACAGTAACACATGAATCAGACACACAGTAATACATGAATTATACACACAGTAACACATGAATCAGACACACATGAATCAGACACACAGTAATACATGAATCATACACACAGTAACATATGAATCAGACACACAGTAATACATGAATCATACACACAGTAACATATGAATCAGACACACAGTAATACATGAATTATACACACAGTAATACATAAATCAGACCCAGTAACATCTGAATCAGACACACAGTAACACATGAATCATACACACAGTAACATATGAATCAGACACACAGTAACATATGAATCAGACACACAGTAACATATGAATCAGACACACAGTAACACATGAATCAGACACACAGTAATACATGAATCATACACACAGTAACACATGCATCAGACACACAGTAACACATGAATCAGACATACAGGAAGACATGAATCAGACACACAGTAACACATGAATCAGACATACAGGAAGACATGAATCAGACACACAGTGACACATGAATCAGACACACAGTAACACATGAATCAGACACACAGTGACATATGAATCAGACAAACAGTAACACATGAATCAGACACACATTAACATATGAATCAGACACACAGTAACACATGAATCAGACACACAGTAACAAATGAATCAGACACACAGTAACATATGGATCAGACACACAGTAACATATGAATCAGACACACAGTAACATATGAATCAGACACACAGTAACATATGAATCAGACACACAGTAACACATGAATCAGACACACAGTAACATATGAATCAGACACACAGTAACATATGAATCAGACACACAGTAACACATGAATCAGACACACAGTAACATATGAATCAGACACACAGTAACACATGAATCAGACATACAGTGACATGTGAATCAGACACACAGTAACACATTAATCAGACACACAGTAACACATGAATCTTTTAAATTGTTTCATGTTGCATTTTTGTAACATGCATATAAGATGATAGACCAAACAATATATAGGTATTGGTTGAAGCTCAATGTTAAATTCAAATCTCCCTAAGCCGTTATCACACCAATCACAATGAAAATTCACAAATTAACTTAATTGGAAGTACACAGCATACTCTCCGCCTCTTGTCATGAGTCGCCCGGCCGTTACCGAGAACCACATGGTCATTAGCAATTGATTTTTTAACAGTATTTATTGCGCCAACCTAGGTGAAATTCTAGACATCGGATTAAAAAGAGACTATATGTTAAAGTGACCATTGGACTTAAAATATTCTGCATTTTCAGCTTCCAGGAATTGTGTCCAGATCCTTGTGTCATGGTGCAATGCATTATCATGCTGAAACATGGTGATGGCGGTGGATGAATCGCACGTCAATGGGCCTCAGGATGCTGTCACAGTACCTCTGTTCATTCAAATTGCCATCGATAAAATGCAATTGTGTTTCTTGTCCGTAGCTTTTGCCTGCCTATACCATAACCCCACAGCTACCATGGGGCACTGTTCACAACGTTTATATCAGCAAACCGCTCACCCACACGACACCATACACATTGTCTGCGGTTGAGAAGACGTACTGCTAAATTCTCAAATTAGTATGGATGAGGCTTATGGTGGAGAAATGAACATTGAATGATCTGGCAACAGCTCTGGTGGACATTCCTGCTGCCAGCATGCCAAATGCATGCTCCCTCCAAACTTGAGGCATCTGTGGCATTGTGTTTTTTGACAAAATGGCACATTTTAGAGTGGTATTTTATTGCTCTGCACAAGATGCACCTGTGTAATTATCATGCTGTTTAATCAGCTTCTTGAAATACCACACCTGTCAGGTGGATGGATTATCTTGGCAAAGGACAAATGCTCACTAACAGGGATGTAAACAAATGTGTGCACAACATTTGAGAGAAATAAGCTATTTGTGCGTATGGAAATTATCTGGGATCTTTTATTTCAGCTCATGAAACTTGGGACCAACACTTTACATGCTGCGTTTATATTTTTACTCAGAAATCTTGGCAACCAAATAAAATCTCCTGCGGCCAAATTCGGTCCGCGGGCTGCCAGTTGGGGAACCCTGATGTAGAGTATTCCTGTAATAATGTGAGAACTTGCAAGTCTGTCTCCCTGTCTGACCTTGTGCTGCTCTGGCTGCTGTGAATACTGTAAAAGACATACATTGCCTCTGCCTTTCTCCTCTCTCTGCGCCCAACCTCTCTCACATCAGCCTTAGCATCACATTCATCTTTTTTCTCTACCTTTACCTACCTCCCACTATCTCTTTCCCTTGCTACCTTCCACTTTCCCTCCCTCTTTTCCTCATCAATCTCTTCTTCCATTTATTGCTGTGTGTGTGTGTGTGTGTGTGTGTGTGTGTGTGTGTGTGTGTGTGTGTGTGTGTGTGTGTGTGTGTGTGTGTGTGTGTGTGTGTGTGTGTGTGTGTGTGTGTGTGTGTGTGTGTGTGTGTGTGTGTGTGTGTGGATGCGGCGCCCCACTGCGTTGTGTCTACCATGTTCACAGTCAGTGCAGAGCTGATTGGAGCCTGCATGGTGTGATAATGGGCCTTTCAGGAGTGCTGAGCAGGGAGAGAGAGAGAGACGCTGGGACCAACACATACACACACACACACACACACACATACAAACACACACACACATATCTTTCAGATTGGCTGAGCGGGGAGACAAACGCAGGGCCAAAGACTCGACTGGTAATTAAGACCCTGGTGCTCTCGTTTGATGGAAAATGGCCCCCTCCCTCCCCCTCCCTCTCTCCCTCTGCTCTTTCTACCTCCCCTCCCTCTCCTCATGCTATATGCTCTCCCTCACTGCCAACCCTGCCTCCCCCTCCCTCTCTCCCTCTGCTCTTTCTACCCCCCCTCCCTCTCCTCATGCTATATGCTCTCCCTCACTGCCAACCCTCCCTACCCTACCCTCCATCCACTCCACCCCCCCTCCTCCCTCTCCGTTGGGCTGATTGCCGTCTGCCATCTCTCACCTGAGTGTTCTACCCAGCTTTCATTGTACTGGTGATTACTGTGGGTAATTACAGTACCGTGGCAGTGGATGATATTACCTCCCAGCCTCCCAAGGGGCTCTGCTTTACGGTGTGTGTGTGTGTGTGTGTGTGTGTGTGTGTGTGTGTGTGTGTGTGTGTGTGTGTGTGTGTGTGTGTGTGTGTGTGTGTGTTTGTTAGTTTGTGTATATGTGTGTGTGTTTGTTAGTTTGTGTATGTGTGTGTGTGTGTGTTTGTTAGTTTGTGTATATGAGTGTGTGTTTGTTAGTTTGTGTATATGTGTGTGTGTTTGTTAGTTTGTGTATATATGTGTTTGAGTGGGTCTGAAAGTGAGACTGCTGTTGCTTCACACCAACGGTCAACATCAACCTCTCAAGTCTTTGACCCAAAAAGGGGGTGAGAGTTTGTCTGGGCTGTTTGTTTGAGAAGAGACAAAATATCTATTTTTTAGGCAAAGGAATATAAAACATTACCCCAGCCTCCTCCCCTCACCTTGGCAGCTGCAGAGGCAACAATGTCTGGGTTAGAATCAGATTTGGTTTGCTCTCCCTGTCTATCCCCTACCATCCCTGGTTCCCTCACCCTGCCTATCCCCCACCATCCCTGGTTCCCTCTCTCTGTCTGTCCCCTACCATCCCTGGTTCCCTCTCTCTGTCTACCCCCTACCATCCCTGGTTCCCTCTCTCTGTCTGTCCCCTACCATCCCTGGTTCCCTCTCTCTGTCTGTCCCCTACCATCCCTGGTTCCCTCTCTCTGTCTATCCCCTTCCATCCCTGGTTCCCTCTCTCTGTCTATCCCCTTTCCATCCCTGGTTCCCTCTCTCTGTCTGTCCCCTACCATCCCTGGTTCCCTCTCTCTGTCTGTCCCCTACCATCCCTGGTTCCCTCTCTCTGTCTATCCCCTTCCATCCCTGGTTCCCTCTCTCTGTCTATCCCCTTTCCATCCCTGGTTCCCTCTCCCTGTCTATTCCCTACCATCTCTGGTTCCCTCTCTCTGTCTTCACAAGCCTCTCCTACCACCATAATGTCTGTGTTCTCTCTCTGTCTTTCCCTAGTCTCTTATTGTCTCCCCCTAACTCCCCTGTCTTCCCTTGGCTTTCTCCCACATTCTTGCTTCTGTCTATTCCATTGAACCCTGTCGCCGTACACACATTCTGCAGGTCAGGCAGCCCCAGTCAATCTGATACTGTTATAAAACCAGAGGGATCTGCCGGCTATTTTAGGCATGTGTGTGTGTGTGTGTGTGTAACGTGTATGTATGTATGTATGTATGCATGTGCAGTGTCCCTGAGCCTTTCTCTGTTATGAAGTGGGTTTCACATGTATCACATATCAGGTGATATAAAGCTGCTATTTACAGGCCATATACGCTGGCTCAGATAAATAGAACCTGGGAAAAGAGCAAACCCTACCCTCCTCCAACCTCTATGGATTATGAAATATTAGAAATTACACAAACACACCATCACTATCTCATAAAAGTGTGTATGTGTGTGTGTGACAGCTATAGATGGTGCTGCTAAAACCTTGCTGAGCTCACTCTGTCACTGTCCTTGGTGCTGAAAGAGCAGCCCACTCACTAACCACAATGAATGCCAGCTCTGCTGTGTGAACAGAATATTAAAACACACACACACACACACACACACAATCAGCCCCAGAGAGGGATGGCTGCCATTGGAATGTGGGAAGCTACAATGGGACATGTCAGGGCTTTGATTTCATCCTCTGTCCCAAATCGGGTCCATAATCAGATCAACCAGAGGGCAGGGCCAGCGGCACTCAGGGTCTGGTTAGAGGACTGGGGGACAGGGGGACAGGGGTGGGGGTGTAGAGAGGGAGTAGAAGGGAGAGAGGGGGGGGAGAGGGCAGAGCAAGGGTGAAGAGTGGAGAGAGAGGGGGAAGAGGGCAGAGCGAGGGAGAAGAGTGGAGAGAGAGGTGGGAGAGAGAGGAGAGACTGGGTTGAGGAAAAAGTAAAGGTTTGGGAGAGAAGGGATCTCAACTTGTTTTTATAGGAGAGGGGTATAACTCTGAAACGAAAACTGAACTCAGTAGATGTCCCCTTCCCAGGGAACCAGAGAGAAGTCTTTTGGGTTGTTGTTATTATTACTCCAACTACAAAGGCAGGCAGAGAGAGAGAGAGACAGAGAGAGACAGAGAGCGAGCGAGAGTTAGTGAGAGAGAGGAATATAGAGGACGAGAGATGAAGAGAGAGCAGGAAACACAGAATGAGAACCCCCAGTGGTTCAAAGGAAAGCTGTGGAAAACTACCACATGAAAACACACCCTGACGCTCTTATCTCCCAAGCAGTATTCCCAGCAGCATATTGTATTGTGTAGTGATTGGGCAGTTGGCCATTATGAGCTTCCTGGTAGAGATGTGGTAATGCCTGTGGCAGTGGCTCTGGCTGTGACTGGCTATTAGGGACTTTTGTATTGAGTGTGACTCGGGTTGTGTTGCTTACTGTATCTGTGTGTTCGTGTGTGTCTGTATGTGTGTCTGTTTCCGTGTGTGTGTGTTTCCGTGTGTGTGTGTGTTTCCGTGTGTGTGCGGGTCTGATTATAAGCAACATGGCATGCTCCCTGTCTGGGGCTTCATTTTCCCCACACACTCCACTGCTGCACCATTAAGACTTCCTCTGCTATCTCTATCTATTTAAAAAATACATTTTCCTGGCTGATTTAAATATGTTTCTGCTTATGATATCACAAATGTTGGTAGGCTATTTGTTAATCAACTTCAGTTTCTCTTCTATCATGTATATGTTGCCCTAGAAGACTAATAAACCCTTGCTCAACAGAATGGCATAAATCGATAGAATGAATGCGTCAATCTAGTTGAAGTTGCTCTGTTAGCCAGTGGCATACCATCCTGCGTCTCACTGCTTGCTTCTGAAGCTAAGCAGGGTTGGTCCTGATTGGGAGACCAGATGCTGCTGGAAGTGGTGTTGGAGGTTCAGTAGGAGGCACTCTTTCCTCAGGTCTAAATATATATATATATATATATATATCCCAGTTCCCCAGGGTAGTGATTGGGGACATTGCCCTGTGTAGGGTGCTGTCTTTCAGATGGGATGTTAAGCAGGTGTCCTGACTTTCTGTGGTCACTAAAGATCCCATGGCACTTATTTTAAGGGTGTGAAACCTGGTGTCCTGGTTAAATTCACAATCTATCCCTCATATAGTCACCTAATCATCCCTAGCTTACATTTGGTTAATTCCTCCTCTCCCCTGCAACTATTCCCCAGGTTGTTACTGTAAATGAGAATGTGTTCTCAGTCAACTTACCTGATAAAAATCAGTAACGTTTTCTCTGTCATCTCTGTTTCTTTCACTGAACAAAGACGTTAGGGACCATGGAGAAAGTGCAATAACCCCCCATCCAACAAAACAAACGGGAAGATTATTGACATCAGTTTGACCAGCTGTAAGGAAGTAGAAAACTGTGAAGAAGACCCAACATGTTTCTGATAAGATTTCAGTTCGGCTTGGATGCATATTTTATGTGTTTGAAATACTATCAGCTTTTATTATGCTGATGAAGATAGCACCTCTACAGACAGTATCTACCTGTGCATTTGCATTCTCTCAAGATGCTGAAAGAAGTCACATTTCTCCACTCCTGTTCCTGAGTCAAAATGTTGCCTACATTTTCTGCAAAATGTTAATTCTGCTGAAGTTAATATTCAGACTATGTGAGAGGTTATAGACCTACAGTCAGTGTCCAGATTTCAGTTTCAGTTGAACCTATGTGAACAGTAGGCTACAGTTACTTTGACATGCCATAGACGGGTTGGTTGTTTAGCAACAAAACCAAGGTGTGCGCAACTATATGGAAAAACAGGTGGCTTAGATTGTAGACAACATGTAATCTGTATTTCGTCTCCAATATTCATTTAAAATGCAAATACATTTGCACAATGACCACTTGTTGTCCCTCAAATACATTGTTACAGTTGTAGTTTAGCTAGCTAATTAGCTAGTACGCTAATTTTAGCAATATTAGCATTGACATGAAATCAGTCAAAACACAAAACAACAAGACAGGGTATCAATAACAAGATGAAATGAGCTGAAACGAGCCACTGACGATTCCCTACATGGCAGTTTCTTGTCATTCTTTCTATCGATCTGGCCGTCCAGAATCACAACAGGCTTCCTCCTGCCCCATGGAAGTGAGCACATCGTTTTCTTGACACTGTCAGCTAACCCACCTATAGGCCTATTTGAAGTCCCCGTCTTGTGACTGTCGAATTTGTATAGCACCTCACAATCATCACACATAGCATGAACAGACCTGCTATCATAGCTGGTGCCGAACATTGTTTTGGGCCCTGTGCTACCTATGGCAGTATCGGTCCTTTAATAGAGGACTAGTAAAGGCTTTGTGAAGAAAAAATATAGATCTTTTATTTATTAATATTTGTTTTTTATTAGGATTATTCAGGAGTTGCTGCAGTACCCTCATCCACACAATATTTCATAACCCTAAACCTTCCCACCCTGCGGATATAACCGCAGGGACTGTGGGTTATGAGTCAACCCACACATCACTAATTCCTTCATGCAGGACATACAAAGAGACAGGGAGGGATAGAGGGATGGAGGGGGGGGGGAGTGTAGGAGAGTGAGGGAGAGAGGGAATGTATGTGCCTAACTCTGCCTGTTAAGATAGAGGGCCTGGCAACCAATTTAGTTGCTGTGGATCAGCAACAGTAAAAATGGAGTAATATTTACCAAAATATGCAAACGGCAAAAATGACTTGAGAAAAAAAAACTTAACTTGACCAAAATAATAATTTAGCAAAAATAATAAACAGTTGGACAATAATAATAATAATAGCAATAATTCCTCAACTGTCACTCCCGTCTGAACGAATGGACCAAGGCGCAGCCTACTTAGAGTTCCACGTTTAATAAATATGCAACTCACCCAAAAAACAATACAGAAGAAAACTAAATGTGACGTTCTGGGCTGCTCACAGGCAGCTACACAAAAAACAAGATCCCACAAACAACATTTGGGAAAAGGCTGCCTAAATATGATCCCCAATCAGAGACAACGATAGACAGCTGCCTCTGATTGGGAACCATACCAGGCCAACAAAGAAATAAAAAACATAGATTGCCCACCCTAGTCACACCCTGACCTAACCAAATAGAGAATTAAAAGGATCTCTAAGGTCAGGGCGTGACATCAACTAGAGGACAAAAGCTAAAAGCACCTCAAAGATAGGGCATGGAAATATAATCCATGGATGGATTGGATAGATTAGTGAATTCTATTGCTACGATAACAGCTCTGTAGCAACATGTTAGGCTACGTTCCAGTAAAACTCTCCATGAATAAGGACTGAGGACAATGGGTTGTCCCTGCCCTAACCTGACATAAACCATTGCTAAACCAGTGATAATTCATACATACTATTTGAATTGACTCTCCACACATCCAACTCTTGCGCACAAGCGCACACACACACACACAATCACACACAAGCACACACATGCAACCAGACTCTCTCACACACACATACACACTCAGTCGACTCTGCTGTTATAGTATATAGCCTACTATTTATCCAACTGCATTACCAAGAAACTACCCACTTTATATTTAAGCAATAAGGCCAGAGGAGGTGTGGTATATGGCCAATATGTTGCGGCTAAGAGCTGTTCTTTGTCACGACGCATCGCGGAATGCCTGGATACAGCCGTTAGCCGTAGTATGTTGGCCATATACCACAATCCCCCGAGGTGCCTTATTGCTAGTATACACTGCTTACCAGCGTAATAACAGCAAAAATGAATAAACAAATCAGCATTCAAGCTTTGAATCACCCAGTTTATAATTGTAAATACAGTCATACTTGACATAGCACATCCATTATCAATATTATATATCATATTGTGTGTATATCAGGTTAATACTACTATGCATACTACCTTCTAAAACTTGAGATTTTTTATTAAACTTTTTATTTACTATTGATATTGATTATTGTACTGCAATATTGAGGGAGCTAGCGCACAAGCATTTCCCTGCACCTTTTATACCTGCTGTAAACTGTGTATGTGATGAACAATTTTTTTTTGCGTAATTGACGAAACAATGGCCAGCGATAACACATTTATAACCACATTTATAATCAAAGACTTTATAAACAAAGACATAATGTGCACAAATGCCTTTCCAATAAATGATGAAGCGTTTGAAAACACCCCTAAAAATGATAAACTAAATTACGAGAGGCGCTCAAACTTGACCTAAAACCGTGAATTTACCGGTATGCTCCATATAAGGAGGCAGAGCCTGTTCACAGCAGTGGTGAGGAATGTAGGCCTATAGACAGGTTGGTGATACCAAACAAAGATACAAACATTTCTACAAAAATATATACTATGACAACTAGACTCTGTCGTTTGTGTTTTTTACATGGCAACAAAGCATTCCGATTGATTGGACTAGCGATAGCATAGTTAGATTAGCAAACAAGATTTGTAACATACAAATGGCGGCGTGCAAAAAGATGGCGGCCTCCATGCACTTACCACAAATGCCTAGTTTGCCGTATTGTAGCTTGCTCTCTTTATTATATCTGCAATTACACAATGTAGGCCTAGGTTAACACCATATGATCTCTTTTTAGATGCTACCAGACGCCTACAATTTAAAAAAACTGGAATTGTAGACTGTTTCTGTTTGTGTAGGGACAAAAGGAGGGAAATATCTCTCTCTCAATTCAATTCAAGTCAATTCAAGGGGCTTTATTGGCATGGGAAACATGTGTTAACATTGCCAAAGCAAGTGAGGTAGATAATACATAATATCTCTCTCTCTCTCTCTCTCTCTCTCTCTCTCTCTCTCTCTCTCTCTCTCTCTCTCTCTGTGCATCTGTGTTTTGAGAGGCAGTTTTTTTGTACCATTGCCCTGGTTAGACCTCAACCTCATATATCTGGCCTGTTTTACATCAGAACCTCCTTGGAGCTGTCAAGCATACTCTGTCTGTCTGACACCCCTTTTCTCTCTCTCTCTCTCTCTCTCTCTCTCTCTCTCTCTCTCTCTCTCGCTCTTTCCTTTTGAATTCATAGAAGGCATAGGCGAGGAGAAATCATGGAAATACCATGGATCATTAACTATATTTGTTCCCATTTCCTGTAGAATATGATAGATCTGCCTAATTACCACCTTGCCAAGTCTATTTCTGAAAATGACAAGCAGCTATTGGGCAGGAGGAAATCACTACATATGAGGCATACATTTTGTACATGTGACTATTGGTGAGGCCATCGCCAGCTCCCTTTTCAAAGGAAGGAAACTCAAGTCAAACACTGTCATACAGCATGTGTAAATATGATTTCCATGGAGATTTGAATTCATAAGGATGGATATTGTTTTTTATTTATTCGCAGAAAATGAATTTGGAAGAGTGGTGAGCTCTTTTTCTCCAGTTTAACGTCTACTATCTTGGGCCACGGAGGAAGCAGAGGTCTGGACCAAAGAGAAATCTCACCCCAAACCATTTCAGGTACAGTTATATGATATAATCATACAGTACACATTGATAACCCCATAAAACCCCATTTAGATATAAAGCCACAATTCTGTCATACTCAATCCCAATCATTTCAGGTAGAGATACAAAACTCGGTCACAGCCAAACCTTTTCACAGGCTCTTTTCAGAGTGATAGCTACCTACCTACGATAACACCACTGACCGGAGAAAACGGTAGATTGACAGCAGATTTCAATCTTTATCCCCCCCCCCCTCTCTCTCTCCGGCACCCACTCAGATGCTATCAGCCTGGTCCT
>NC_034180.2:40116121-40163621 GCF_002021735.2 Oncorhynchus kisutch
TCCCATCCCTCTCTCCCCTCTCTCGACCATCCCTCTCTCCCCTCTCTCTCCCCTCTCTCTCTGCCCATCCCTCTCTCCTATCCCTCTCTCCATTCCCTCTCTCCTCCCTCTCCCCTCTCTCTCCCATCCCTCTCTCCCCTCTCTCTCCCCTCTCTCTCTGCCCATCCCTCTCTCCCATCCCTCTCTCCATTCCCTCTCTCCTCTCTCTCTATGCCGATCCCTCTCTCCCATCTCTCTCTCCCCTCTCTCTGCTTATCCATCTCTCCCCTCTCTCTCTCCCATCTCTCTCTCTCCCATCCCTCTCTCCCCTTTCTCTCTGCCGATCCCTCTCTCCCATCTCTCTCTCTCCCCTCTCTCTGCCATCCCTCTCTCCCATCCCTCTCTCCCCTCTCTCTCTGCCTATCCCTCTCTCCCATCCCTCTCTCCTCTCTCTCTGCCGATCCCTCTCTCCCCATCCCTCTCTCCCCATCCCTCTCTCCCATCCCTCTCTCTGCCTGTATTTTTCAGTGCCTGTGGAACCAGCGATACCAGAGCTGTTCAGGTCAGTATTTCTGTTCACCTGCCTTTCCGGCTTCCCCCTTGTGTGTGAGTGAAAGAGGGAGAGATAGGGAGGGAAAGAGAGAGAGAGAGAGAGAGAGGGAGCGGGGGAGAGGCTGAGAGATGGAAGGCCACTAGGGCTGATAATGGATGTGGAGCACTCCCAGGCTCTCAGTGTGTAGTGAGAGATGAGCACTAAAATCACCTCTTCAGACAGGAGCGATGCCATTTACTCAGCATGCCTCTTGCTTCTGCTTCCTCTCTCTTTTCTTCTCATCTCTTTCTTTCTCCCTTAGTCACTCCCGTGTCACTCCCTTAGTCACTCCCTTAGTCACTCCCGTGTCACTCCCTTAGTCACTCCCGTGTCACTCCCTTAGTCACTCCCTTAGTCACTCGCTTAGTCACTCCCTTAGTCACTCCCTTAGTCACTCCCTTAGTCACTCCCTTAGTCACTCCCGTGTCACTCCCTTAGTCACTCCCGTGTCACTCCCTTAGTCACTCCCGTGTCACTCCCTTAGTCACTCCCTTAGTCACTCCGTGTCACTCCCGTGTCACTCCCGTGTCACTCACGTCTCTGTCATAATGACTCTTTCTCTATCTCTCCTATTTTCTGTCTCGTATCTAATTTCTCTCTATTTTTCT
Source organism: Oncorhynchus kisutch (assembly GCF_002021735.2). Classification (NCBI taxonomy): domain Eukaryota; kingdom Metazoa; phylum Chordata; class Actinopteri; order Salmoniformes; family Salmonidae; genus Oncorhynchus; species Oncorhynchus kisutch. The sequence goes on from NC_034180.2 coordinate 40,117,301, forward strand.
ATCTATTCTGACAAACCCTATCAACAGTAAATAATGAGCAAATCTAACTTAGAACCACTATAACTGCAATCTTTATCCTGGCTGTTCAAATGTTAAATCCTGTCAATACAGTGGCTGAAAGATGATCCTGAATTGACCCTTGCAGTGTGTTGTCCCACTCGCTGCTAAGTTGATTAAATGGCATGTGCTACACCATGAAACCAATTGATGGATCTCCCTGAATCTCCCTGAATCTCCCTGTATCTCCCTGAATCTCCCTGAATCTCCCTGTATCTCCCTGAATCTCCCTGTATTTCCCTGAATCTCCCTGTATCTCCCTGAATCTCCCTGTATCGATGGACAACCCTACTTTGGTGTTCAGTTATCCACTAAGAGTTGTCTTGTGTACGTCTTGTATTTGGCCGTTTAAACCTGGTTCAAATATACTTTTTTAAGATGAGAATTTCAGAACAGCATCATATTCATAATATCATATATACAGCACACACTCTTAGAAAAAATGTGCTATCTTTAACCTTAAAGGATTCTTTGGCTGTCCCGATAGGAGAACCTTTTGAAGAACCCTTTTTGGTTCCAGAAAGAACCCATTCCACAGAGGGTTATAAATGGAACCCAAAAGGGTACTACCTGGATCCAAAAATGGTTATCCTATGGGGACATCAGAATAATTGTTTTGGAACCCTTTTTCTAAGAGTGTACAGTATACAGGCCTATACCCATGTTTTTGATATAGTACTCTCAGATGTCCTCTACTTACTTTTATCCTTGGATATTATTTTGTCCTTCACAGGCTAGGAGAAGGTTTCTTCAGAGATAACATTCTGGGCCCACCTATATCAATAAAGAATATGCCACCTGGCCACCTACAGTATGTATAGCTCTTTCAGATATCCACAGATAGTGTGGCTACCCCATCTATACCTCTCTCTCTCTCTCTCTCTCTCTCCATGGGCTCCATCTCCCTATCTGCTTTCTCCACCGCTGCCTGCAGATATCAATTAATCAGCAGATCGATGGTCAGCCTATCTCCAGGCCGAAGCATCCATAATGCCAATAATGCTGCTCGATGGCGTCGCTCCTCAGAGAGCTGATAGTCGTCAGGACAAATACGTTTGATTTTGCGTGGTGGGTCTTGCTGGTCTGGGCAGATATGCCACTGTGATATTGTAAAGGGTTTTCTCCCATGCGGCCCAGCAGGAAATGCACACTTGTAGTGTATTAAGGCTTCTAAACTTTGTAATTTCCATTTTAAAATGTCCATCTTGATTTGCCCTAGAAAATAATTCCATAAATTATAATCCACATATTAATTCACATTTCCTGTTGCTGCTGGATTATGTTCCTGCTGTAGCAAACTGGCTCAAATGAAGATCCTACATCTGTAGGTGGAGCAGTATGATCAGACTGAAGTGTGAAGAGGGCTCTACTGTACGTGTAGTGTTGGAGTAAAATAGGAGTGCATTGTTTATATAGTAAAGTTTAGAGAGATGATACAATTGCAAAGAGGAGCAAAATCCAATAAAATCCAAGTGTGAAGTAGAAAACAGAAATTGAACTGAATATGTGTAGATCGATAGATGGAAAAAGAGAAGAGTGGATAACAGTGAGTTGGGTGCATACTCAGTGATGGAAAAAGAGAAGAGTGGATAACAGTGAGTTGGGTGCATACTCAGTGATGGAAAAAGAGAAGAGTGGATAACAGTGAGTTGGGTGCATACTCAGTGATGGAAAAAGTGAAGGGTGGATAACAGTGAGTTGTGTGCATACTCAGTGATGGAAAAAGAGAAGGGTTGAGAACGGTGAGTTGTGTGCATACTCAGTGATGGAAAAAGAGAAGGGTGGAAAACGGTGAGTTGTGTGCATACTCAGTGATGGAAAAAGAGAAGGGTGGAGAACGGTGAGTTGTGCGCATACTCAGTGATGGAAAAAGAGAAGGGTGGAGAACGGTGAGTTGTGAGCATACTCAGTGATGGAAAAAGAGAAGGGTGGAGAACGGTGAGTTGTGTGCATACTCATTGGGTGTTTTTGTGTCTTCTCAGCTGTCCTACACAAGGCTGTGATGGGAGTGGACACGTCAGCGGCAAATATGCAAGACATCGAAGGTAAATCGGTCTCCCTTTAGTCCTATTTCAGTTCTGGATTAACCATTTTCTCCACTTTTCACTAATGATTTTCCAAAAAATAAAACTGGAATATCCTTTATTGAAACAAATTCCGATAGCCTACCATGGTCATTTTCACAGCTCTGTTTGATGGACAGGTTAAAGCACAAATATTTATTCTCATCCCTTTGTCATTTGCATATTTACAGTGGGATATGCAAATCATATTTTATATTGTATAAGCTCTCCATAAATCTCCTTATAAACAGGCACTCAAAATGGAAGGATCTCTCTCTCCTCTTTAAAATACATGCCTGTGTTCTATTTCTTCTCCTTTGTTCTAAAAATAACAGGATCATTGTGAACTAATCCCATTTCCCCATTCGGACAAGGAGTGGGCTGCTGCCTTGCATAACTGGAAGCTTTGGGCTTCTACTAATTATGGCTTGGTAGAATCCCCCCATTTCAGATTAAGGCTGTGACTTTCCTATGAATATGTTTATGTATACATGTACAGTATGCTACTGTAACTAGCTTGTGGTTGTCATACTTTTATGTTTACATGTACAGTATGCTACTGTAACTAGCTTGTGGTTGTCATACTTTTATGTATACATGTATGCCAGTGGTCACCTACCGGCCGATTGAGTTCGACTGGTCAATCTTTAAGATATTCCTAGACGATAACCAAAGATAAAGGCTTGCGCTTTTTATTCGTGTTGTGCTGTAGGCGGTAGGTGCACTTGATTCAGAAGCCCTGCACACCTGGCAAGCAAAGTGTTCCCATTTTGACCCATTTAATTTGTCTGAAAAGACAAACTCCGACCTACGCAGCGGACAGGTAGCTCTGTGGCTAAATCGAGTGCGCCTACTGCGCTGGCCAATCGGATAACTCAAATCACTGTGCCTACAGCTTCCACGACCCTGGCCACAGCAAAGTTTGATAGGAGCCTACATGAGATTTCATCATTTAAAAAACCATGACCAGAGCCAGTCTGTCAAAGAATACAGCGAAGAGCTGCTGTTTCTATGAGTGAGTTGATGTTTAAGTTTTTATTCAGCACTGTTTAACACTATTACAAAACATTAAATGCCCTTCACCCTACTTCCACTAGCGCTGCAGCTGCAATGACTGAGTAGCCATGTGTATCGATAGTCCAATTATTATTAGCAGCTCGTTCTGTCTATTTTAATATTGAGGAATATTTCACTTTCTCTACGAACAACATGAATTTGTGCATGAGTCAGATGAGGTGCAACTCGAGTTTGGTCATCAGGTGGAAGATGGTGTCCTCTCTCTCTCTGTTTGGTCAGTCTCACCAGAGGAAAGGAGAGAGCAGGGACCGTGAGAGGCTGACCTTCTGCTGTAATCTACCTCCCCTGAGACTAATGCCGCGTTCAAAACAACTGGGAACTTGGAAATCTCTGACTTCAGTGCGTTGAAGACAACTAGGAAAAAAGCGATATCCGACTGGAAAATCAATTTGATTTCATCCAACTCAGAATTCCAAGTCAGAAACTTATAGAGCTCTGACTTTCCCACCTGAGGATCACTAACGTCATGATTTGACCTAGTTTTTTTTTTAGAGTGCCCAGTTGTCTTGGGAGCATGACCACCAGATTAGTGGGGGTAGGTGCCGTTTAAGATGAAGGAGGACGATAAAAAAAAATAGTGAGCTTGGCCTTATTTCTATTACAGCATATTGGATGACTGTCATTCATATTCCATTAACCCAGCTCAATGTAACAACGATAGGTTGAGGCTACTACATGATACTAACATTTTCCCTATACCCATCATGAGGGGGCTAAAACCTAGCCTATGAATAAAATAAAACGTAGGTGCATATATGTAACTGATCTAGGGTGTAATCATTAGTCCAACAGTTGCAAACGCGAGTTTCTATTGGACAAATTCAAGTATGTTTATCCCCATTTCATTCCATTTGCTTCTGCTTAAGAAACATTTTTCAGCCGAATCGGTGGAATGAATGCACCTGTGACCACACGCAAACGCAGTTCACTTTCATGATAGCCACATACAAACAGCATGATTCCTGTGATCGTTGGATAATTCCTTCTTGCATCTATGCGCTCGCCTCCTCTCACCTTTTCCCTTCACTTGTGGACTTCAGTGTACAACACATCAGCTGTCTGTGACCAGGCAAAAAATACTTTCCAAGCCAAACCTTCATATCATACAATTGAACTGCTCACACAGCCTACATCGTTGTCACCATATTAATGTCACAGTCAACATAGCCACAAGAACTAATGCCACGATCATAAAGTATAGTGGACAGTCAGCAGCAAGCAGTTTAGCAGTTACACTGGCGGCCCCTGGTGGCAATTTAATTAATAAAACTACAAGTTTACCTTGACTTGGAAGAGTTCCAGTGTTGGATAGCTATAGCCAGCAAGCTAACTTAGCATCCCTCTCTGTTTGAGCCAGGTGTTTTAGTAGGCTAAACTAGCTAGCTGCATTCGCTAGCTAAGTAAGTGAAAGTTTTAAAAAAAATACAACGAAATATAGCTAGCTCTCTCTTGTTGCTCCTTCATTTCTGAAGAAATTAATTTGAACTATTGTCTTTCTCTCTCTTTGAGTCAACTACTCACCACATTTGATGCACTGCAGAGCTAGCTAGCTGTAGTTTATGCTTTCAGTACTAGATTAATTCTCTGATAATATGATTGTGTGGACACCATGTCAGTTCATGCTGCAAGAGCTCTGATGGATTTGAGGATGTCACGGAAGTTGTCATAATTACTGTGTAAGTCTACGGAAGGGGGTAAGAACCATGAGCCTCCTAGGTTTTGTATTGAAGTCAATGTACCCAGAGAAGGATGGAAACTAGCTGTCCTCCGGCTACACCATGGTGTTATCCTACAGAATGCTGTGGAGGCTAATGTTGACCTTCATTGCAAAACTGTGTGTTTTAATCAATTATTTGGTAACGTGACTATATTTGATATAGTTTTATCTAAAAATTTCACTATATGATGTTTAAAAATGAATTTCACTGACGAGGATGGTCCTCCCCTTCCTCTGAGGAGGAGCCTCCACTGCCAGATGCATCAGTTAAGTAAAATATTAAAGCAAATTGTTTGCTAATTATTTCCATTTATGCTGATCTATTTTGTTATCAAAGCTCGAGTTTTGAAAAATAATATGGTCTGAGAATAACATTATTGACAATGCAACGCATATAGCCAATATGCTGTGAAGAATGTATTAGGCCTACTGAACAAATGTAATTCCTACAGAACTGTTTTTATAAGGTTAATATAAAATAAAAAAAGTAATGTTTTTTTTAAATCAGCTTGTTTTGGTGACCACCAATGTATGCTAACTAGCTTGTGGTTGTCCTACGTTGGTACCGTATCATGACAAGCACTATGCTTATGGATCATTAGGATATTACCACAGACTCAATCAGAATGATCACATCAACAGAAGATTTGTTAGACTAAATGTGCATTTCTAGCTTATTAAATACAGGCAGAGTAGTTCTCTCCTCTTCGGCTGAAATGTTCAAAACAATTGAGGAAGGTGTATCATTACTAAACCTTAGTTAGGCCTGATAAAACTATGCAGTATTATGTTGGTGTGTATTTATCAGCTTTCCCTGGGGAATTGTTGTTCCCTGCACATGTGGACAGTTTTGGATGTGCGTACTGTTCTTTTGAACTGTCTTTACTAGCTACCTCTTCTAACTCTGTCCATGTTGAGACACAGGTTTCCTCTGTCTTCTGGTTAGTGAAATGAGAGAGCCGTTGTTTTAGAGCAAGCTTTAATCGTCGGTGTCAGAGCTAAAGCATGGCCATGCAGGAAATGATCCAGTTAATGAAACATTTTAATTATTCAACATCATTGTGGAATGTGATGACCGTGTCAGTGAATCCCCAACTTAACTATTCGCAAGTCACACACACACACACACACACACACACACACACACACACACACACACACACACACACACACACACACACACACACACACACACACACACACACACCACACACACACACACACACACACACACACACACACACTAAGATTTCCCAGAGAAATCTCCCACACTGGTCACGTGCCAGGCTTTCAATTGTGTGTGAAAGAGAGGAATCCGTCTGTTATAATTACTTGCCCTTGTATGGATGGGTTCATTACTCAAACTCCCTCAGAGGCTGGCAACCCGCTGGCTTAGGCCTGGCAGCCATCTTGGAAGTCACTGTATAGTTGATAGACAGCAGCAATCTGTACCATATTGATCTTTATATCAGCACAGAGAGAGTGAGAGAGAGAGGCGGTGGAGTATGGAGAACGCAGCATAGTCGTGCGGTATTTTTCCATCTCTCTTTTCTCTCTTTCTTTCTCTCTCACAAACAAAGAAAAGACAGACTCCTCCTCTCATTGTGACGTGTCTATCCCACCAGCCAGTGCTTTGCTCAACGGATAATTCAAGATAAATAAATCAAACAAGGAAGGCTCAGTCCATCAGCACACCTGGCTAAGACTGCCTTGCTCAAACACTCTCTCTCTCTCTCTCTCTCTCTCTCTCTCTCTCTCTCTCTCTCTCTCTCCTTATCTCTTGCTCTCCGCCCATCTCCCTTACTCTCCATCTTCCTTCTCCCTCACTCTCCTCTTTTTCTCTTCTCTCTGTCCCCCATCTCCCCCATCTCCCCCACTCTTATCCCCTCTCCCTTTCTCTCATTCTCTCTCACATTCGTCAATCTCCGGCAGCTAATTTCTCCTTCAGATGGTGCCGCACTCATTTGCATTCTTATCAAAGTGTTCTGACTATCCGACAGAAGCTCTAAGAAGGTGGGATCATTAATATGTTAATTAGTCCCTTTCTCCGCTCTCTGCACAGGCGTGCCAGCGATATCCTCTCTCCTCTTGTTACGCTCACAGCAATTCACACAGCCTTTGAATGCGTGCTGCAGACTCAGAAATGCCATAATATAAGACTGTTCACACACCCTGGCAGATGGTTCCATGCAGTCCCAGTAAACCATGGTCTCTGTCTGTCTGTAGTCTGTTTATACGAAATGACTGGGCTTCAATGGATCTCTATGTTATATAACTGCAGGGTCAGGAGTTTATTCATGGAGCTGACCAAGTGTAATAATGTCATTCCAACAGATATATCTTTGGTTAGAGGGTAATGGGGTGGGAATGTTGGATGGCAATAATAACAGGTCCATGGCAGGATAGTTTGGCCAGCCGTTTTAGATTAGTCAACTCTCATCATGTCTCAACACTGATAGATTATTGGCTGGCTGGTGTAATTAAGACAACAGAAATACAGCAGGATTCTCTCATGCCTGGTGTGGCTCACTCTTAGTGTGACTAAACATCACTAGACAATGTTCTTTTAGACAAAGCATTAATAGCTGATGCTGCTAAAAAAATAATTAAAATTGTATTTTTCCTCCTATTTTGTATAAAAAACAAATGTTAGTTACAGTTTATTTTTCTCTGAGAGCATGCATTGGATTTTTGGGGGCCATTCATCACGCATGAATTATCTGTGAAGAAACCGGCAGTAGTTTTCATGGCATGAACCTGCCAAAGCATCAGGGCAGGGCAGTAGATCCCGCCCACTCAGGCCATACTTAATAATGACTCTCGCTTTGAACCCATTTAATGGCTGGAAGGTTGAGTGACAGATAGTGTCTATGGTGTCGGGAGTGGACACGCCCTTCTGGGACACGGCTGGAAATACAGAGCAGTGGCAGCTAAATTACACATTAGGAAGGACCTCTAACTCGGAGGGAGGGAGGGAGGGATAATGAATAAAGAATGGATGTGAGACGAGAAGCAGTGGTTGAACCGCGTGGGTCCACAGAGCACAGAGATGATGTGAGCATGAGTAACACACACGCACGCACACACAAACACACACATGCACGCACACACACACACACACACACACACACACACACACACACACACGCGCGCGCACACACAAACACACACACACACACACATGTACATTCTCTCACACACAGCTTTCATGCAGATGAGAGCCAGCATGAAACCATGAGATACAAAGAGTCCTAATCATACAGTGTAAGCATTTTATCACATGTTGTTTTTACCTATCAATCATAACCAATCATTCACTAATACACATACAGCTGAAGTGGGAAGTTTACATACACCTTAGCCAAATACATTTAAACTCAGTTTTTCACAATTCCTGACATTTAATCCTAGATAAAACTCCCTGATTTAGGTCAGTTAGGATCACCACTTTATTTTAAGAATGTGAATTGTCAGAATAATGGAAGAGAGAATAATTTATTTCAGCATTTATTTATTTCATCACATTCCCAGTGGGTCAGAAGTTTACATACACTCAATTAGTATTTGGTAGCATTGCCTGTAAATTGTTTAACTTGGGTCTAACGTTTCGGTTAGCCTTCCAAAAGCTTCCCACAACACGTTGGGTGAATTTAGGCCCATTCCTCCTGACAGAGCTGGTGTAACTGAGTCAGGTTTGTAGGCCTCCTTGCTTGCACTATGGGATTGAGGTCAGGGCTTTGTGATGGCCACTCCAATACCTTGACTTTGTTGTCCTTAAGCCATTTTGCCACAACTTTGGAAGTATGCTTGGGGTCATTGTCCATTTGGACGACCCATTTGCGACCAAGCTTTAACTTCCGGACTAATGTCTTGAGATGTTGGTTCTATACATCCACATAATTTTCTTTCCTCATGACGCCATCTATTTTGTGAAGTGCACCAGTCCCTCCTGCAACAAAGCACCCCCACAACATGATGCTACCACCCCCGTGCATCACGGTCGGGATGGTGTTCTTGGTGTGTGTGTTCTTGCTTGCAAGCCTCTCCCTTTTTCTTCCAAACATAACGATGTTCATTATGGCCAAACAGTTCTATTTTTCTTTCATCAGACCAGAGGACATTTCTCCAAAAAGTATGATCTTTGTCCCCATGTGCAGTTGCAAACCGTAGTCTGGCTGTTTTATGGCAGTTTTGGAGCAGTGGCTCCTTCCTTGCTGAGCGGTCTTTCAGATAATGTCGATATAGGACTCGTTTTACTGTGGATATAGATACTTTTGTACCTGTTTCCTCCAGCATCTTCACAAGGTCCTTTGCTGTTGTTCTGGGATTGATTTGCGCACCAAAGAACATCCGTCTCTAGGAGACTGAATGCGACTCCTTCCTGAGTGGCATGACAGCTGCATGGTCCCATGGTGTTTATACTTGCGTACTATTTGTTTGTACAGATGAACGTGGCACCTTCAGGCATTTGGAAATTGCTCCCAAAGATGAACCAGACATGTGGAGGTCTACAATTTTCTTTCTGAGGACTTGGCTGATTTCTTTTTATTTTCCCATGATGTCAAGCAAAGAGGCACTGAGTTTGAAGGTAGGCCTTGAAATACATCTACAGGTACACCTCCAATTGACTCAAATGATGTCATTTAGCCTATCAGAAGCTTCTAAAGCCATGACATAATTTTCTGGAATTTTCCAAGCTGTTTAATGGCACATTCAACTTAGTGTATGGAAACTTCTGACCCACTGGAATTATGATACAGTGAATTATAAGTGAAATAATCTGTCTGTAAACAATTGTTGGAAAAATTAGATGTCCAAACTGACTTTCCAAAACTATGGTTTTCTAACAAGAAATTTGTGAAGTGGTTGAAAAAAACGAGTTTTAATGACTCCAACCTAAGTGAATGTAAACTTCCGACTTCACTGTATGTAGAACATTTCTGCAAATACTGTCAATTTAATCACCTCTGCACACACCTAGTAATAAACAGAAAGACAAAATAAACATTCCATACACATGCACACACACGCACACACACACACACGCACACACACGCACACACACACGCACACACTCACGCACGCTCGCACGCACACACGCACACACACGCACACACACACTCACTCACTCACGCACGCTCGCACGCACGCACACACGCACTCACGCACGCTCGCACGCACGCACGCACACACACACACGCACACACAAACACACACACACACGCACACACAAACACACACACACACACATATGCGCGCACACACACACACTCACACATCGAGTGCCTGTCTGCCTTTCTGATTCGGAGAGCCTCCAATAACAGGCGAGAGAGCCCTAGAGTGAGAGAGATCCCACAGCTCAGACCCTTCATATGAGAGGAGAGTGGCTAGAACTGTGTGTCTCTACCAAGACACACATGCACACACATAGCCTTCTTCACAGTCTAGAGCAGCAAACCTCCCTGAGTAGCCACTCAAACCCAACAATTTCATCAGCAAGGACATCATGGCTGAAATACAATCGACATGGTGCTGATTTCAACCACTGTGTCTCTATGCTGGAGCAGCCAGGGTACCAGTATAACCCGTGGAACTGAACATCTTCTAACAATCTGCTTCTCATACCTACTCCTTCACTCTGATAGGAGAGAGGGGATGGAGAGATGATCTGTAAACCTGTTTCAGGTCCCTGTGGAGTCATTAAGTCAGATAAATGCTCTCAGTTCATCCCAGGCTGTTTTTCAGCCCCTCTATAAAGGGGTGAGGGAAGGAGAAGCTACAAAGCCCAATTAGTGAGTGGAAGGAGAGAGTAATGGCTGTGTGACTGGCCACAGGCGTCCCCACTCTGTGACACCTCACAGGCTATACACCTGGGTTACCTAACTGGAGGCCCATGGGTGATTTAATTTTGCCCCCCAAGTTTTCTGAAAACATCAGAAAATTATTGTTGGACATAAAAAAAAGCATTAATAGCTGATGCTGTTAACATGGCATACAGGGATTTGATGAAAGTCCCTTAGCTCCTAAAAAAAGACATTAAAATTGTATTTTTCCTCCTGTTTTGTAAAAAAAAAACATATGTTAGTTACAGTTTATTTTTCTCTGAGAGCATGCATTGAATTTTTGGGGGCAATTCATCACGCATTAATTATCTGTGAAGAAACCGCCAGCAAATCAGCTCCTAGTGATTTTAAATGACTAAATCAGTTCCAAAGTATTCCTACGCATAGAAAGATATATGTGATCAGGGAAGATGGCGCCTGAGGGGATGGCTGCTGTTTTATTGGCTCTTAACCAACCGTGTAATTTAGTTTGTTCCTTTGCATTGTTCGTAACTTTTTTTGCTGCTACATGGTGTTGCTGCTACCGTCTCTTATGACCGAAAAGAGCTTCTGGACATCAGAACAGTGATTACTCACCTCGAAATGGACTTAGAGTTTTTCTTTAATGAGTCGGATGGGAAGGATATACTCCAAAATCCCGAACAGGCCCTCATCCCCATCATTCGTTGGGGAAGGAAACTGAGATTTAGCAGTAAGAGATCAGGGTGCCTTGTGAGGATCAGGCGACGAGTGGCTAATCTGCCTTTGCCCTCCGTTCTGCTAGCTAACATTCAATCGCTGGAAAATAAATGGGACGAACTGAAAGCACGTATTTCCTACCAACGGAACATTAAAAACTGTAATATCTTATGTTTCACAGAGTCGTGGCTGAACAATGCCATTAATAACATACAGCTGGGCGGGTTCTACACTCTATCGGCAGGATAGAACAGCCTCTGGTAAGACACGGGGCGGGGGCCTATGAACATTTGTAAACAACAGCTGATGCACGATATCTAAGGAAGTCTCAAGGTTTTGCTCGCCTGAGGTCGAGTATCTCATGATAATCTGTATACCACACTATCTACCGAGAGAGTTTTCATCTGTATTTTTCGTAGATGTTTACATACCACCACAGACAGAGGCTGGCACTAAAACCGCACTCAATGAGCTGTATACTGTCATAAACAAACATGAAAATGCTCATCCAGAGGTGGCGCTCCTAGTGGCCGGGACTTAAATCAACCTCATTAAGTATGTTAAATATGCAACCAGAGGGAAATAAACTCTAGACCACCTTTACTCCACACACAGAGAAGCATACAAAGCTCTCCCTCATCCTTCATTTGGCAAATCTGACCATAATTCTGTCCATCTGATTTCTGCTTACAAGCTAAAATTAAAGCAGGAAGCAACAGTGACTCGATCAAGTTACAGGACTGTTTTGCTAGCACAGACTGGAATATGTTCTGGGATTCCTCCGATGGCATTGAGGAGTACACCACATCAGTCACTGGCTTCATTAATAAGTGCATCGACGACATCATCCCCAAAGTGACTGTAAGTACATACCCCAACCAGAAGCCATGGATTACAGGCAACATTCACAGTGAGCTAAAGGGTAGAGCTGCTGCATTCAAGAAGCGGGACTCTAACCCGGAAGCTTATAAGAAATCCTGCTACTTCCTCAGATGAACCATCAAACAGGCAAAGCGTCAATACAGGACTAAGATCGAATCGTACTAAACCGGCTCCGATGCTCGTCTGATGTGGCAGGGCTTGCAAACTATTACAGACTACACAGGGAAACACAGCCGAGAGCTGCCCAGTGACACGAGCCTACCAGATGTGCTAAATAACTTCTATGCTCGCTTCGATGCAAGTAACACTGAAACATGCATGAGAGCATCAGCTGTTCCAGACGACTGTATAATCACGCTCTCTGCAGCCGATGTGAGTAAGACATTTAAACAGGTCAACATCCATAAGCCCTCAGAGCCAGACGGATTACCAGGACGTGTACTGTAATACCTTCTTAAGGCTATGGGTTCCCCTACAGGAACTCCACCCCCCCGTCGTACTGCGCGATGAGACAAGGACATCCCTACCGACCAAGCCCTCCCTAACCCAGACGACGCTAGGCCAATTGTGCGTCGCCCCACGGACCTCCCGGTCGCGGCTGGTTACGACAGAGCCTGGGGGCGAATCCAGGGACACTAATGGCACAGCTGCACCACCAGGGAGGCAGTCATATGACATGTTACACAGTACATTTATGTTTTGTTCGATAATATGCATTTATATCCATAAATCTCGGTTTACATTGACGCCATGTTCAGAAAATTCTCCAAAATGTCCGGAGGAATTATAGAAAGCTACGCCAGATGATAGAAAAACTCATCATAAACTTTGACTAAAGATACATGTTCTACATATAATAAAAAAGATACACTGGTTCTTAATGCAACCACTGTGTCACTTTTTTTTTTACGTTACGGAAAAAGCCTAACATTGCAATAATCTGAGACGGCGCTCAGACGTAACAATATTTCTCCACTATGTTGGAGTCAACAGAAATACAAAATTACAACATAAATATTCCCTTACCTTTGATGATCTTCCATCAGAATGTAGTGCAAGGAGTCCTAGTTCAACAATAAATCGTTTTGTTTCATAATGTTCAATTCTAGTGTCCAAGTAGCAGCATTTGCTACCACTTTCAGCTCAAATGCCCAAAAAATTACTTCTGGTCCAGGATAACTTTGCATCAAAACTTCCAAATTACATATTACAGGTCAACGAAACTGGTCAAACTAAGTGCAGAATCAATCTTCAGGATGATATAATCATACAGATCGAATAGCATTCCAACCGGACCATTCATGTTCATCTGGGGCTGATTGGAACAGCCGAAGCACTCGAACGCAAACGCGCCTCAAGCACAGCTGGCAAGCACAGCTGGCAAGTGTCTTCACTGACATGTTCAACCTCTCCCTGTCTGAGTTTGTAATACCAACATGTTTCAAGCAGACCACCATTGTCCCTGTGCGCAAGAACACTAAGGTAACCTGTCTAAATGACTACATACCCGTAGCACTCACGTCTGTAGCCATCAAATGCTTTGAAAGGCTGGTCATGGCTCACATCCACACCATTATCCCAGGAACCCTAGACCCACTCCAATTTGCATACCGCACCAACAGATCCACAGATGAGCCATCTCTATTACACTCCACACTCTCCTTTCACACCTGGACAAAAGGAACACCTAACTGAGAATGCTATACATTGACTACAGCTCAGGGTTCAACACCATTGTGCCCTCAAACATCATCGCTAAGCTAAGGACCCTGGGACTAAACATCTCCCTCTTCAACTGTATCCTGGACCTCCTGATGGGCTAACCCCAGGTGGTAAGGATAGGTAACAACACATCCACCACACTGATCCTCAACACGGGGACCCCCCAGGGGTGCGTGCTCAGTTCCCTCCTGTACTCCCTGTTCACGCATGACTGCACGGCCAGGCATGACTCCAACACCATCATTAAGTTTGCCGATGACACAACAGTGGTAGGCCTGTTCACTGACAATGATGAGACAGCATATAGGGGGGAGTTCAGAGACCTGACCGTGTGGTGCAAGGACAACAACCTCTCCCTCAACATGATCAAGACAAAGGAGATGATTGTGGACTACAGTAAAAGAAGGACCGAACACGCCCCCATTCTCATCAACGGGCTGTAGTGGAGCAGGTTGAGCACTTCAAGTTCATTGGCATCCACATCACCAACAAACTAACATGGTCCAAGCACACCAAGACAGTCGTGAAGAGGGCACGACAAAACCTATTTCCCCTCAGGAGACTGAAAAGATTTGGCATGGGTCCTCAGATCCTCAAAAGGTTCTACAGCTGCACCATCGTGAGCACTGGTTGCATCACTGCCTGGTATGTCAACTGCTCAGCCTCCGACTAAAAGCAGTACAAAGGGTAATGCATACGGCCCAGTACATCACCGGGGCCAAGCTTCCTGCTATCCTGGACCTCTATACCAGGTGGTGTAAGAGGAAGGCCCTAAAAATGGTCAACTATACCAGCCACCCTAGTCATAGACTGTTCTCTCTGCGACTGCACGGCAAGCATTACCGGAGCGCCAAATCTAGGTCCAAGAGGCTTCTAAACAGCTTCTACCCCCAAGCCATATGACTCCTGAACAGCTAATCAAATGGCTACCCAGACTATTTGCATTGCCCCCCCCCCCCCCCCCACGTTGCTGCTACTCTCCTTTATTATCTATTCATAGTCACTTTAATAACTCTGCCTAAATGTACATATTACCTCAATTACCTCGACTCCGGTGCCCCCGCACATTGACTCTGTACCGGCACTCCCTGTATATAGCCACGCTATTATTATTTACTGCTGCTCTTTAATTTTTTGTAATTCTTGTCTCTTACTTGTTTGGGGTATTTCCTTAAAACTGCATGGTTGGTTAAGGGCTTGTAAGTAAGCGTTTCACTGTAAGGTCACCTGTTGTATACGGTGCTTGTGACAAATAACATTTGATTTGATTTGATATACAAATGTCAGCAAGGCTTGAAATTATTCTATTTTATTCAACAGAAATAGGCCATATCAGTCCTCTGAGATAGCACACACACATGTATACACACACTTACCTACACACACGTACCTACCTACACACACACACACACGCACACACACACACACACACATACGCGCACACACACAAAGAGGGAACTAGTTTCTGGGCCGCACAAGATGCTCAATAAATGAATGATGAGTAAATCTGTGAATTGTGAATAATTGATGGCAGCCGTGGTAACAAGCAAATGACTGGTGTTATTATTTGTTAATAAGACACTGTAACAGATTTAGGATCTTAATTTGACCTATATTGTCACAGAAAAAGAATCCGGAAGCAACAGGATTCAAACATTATTTCCATAATGTTACTTGATCGGTGGTAAGGCTATTAGCTGGCCAAAAGTAGGCTACATGAAAAGTGCAATACTGTTGATTTAACTGTGTGTTATTGTGGGTTTCATAGAATTTATGTAAATCACAAAGTTCTGGGATGCAGAAAAATTCTCAGAAACAAAAGAGTGATCAAATTAAGATCCTACATCTGTAGATCATCTCTAACTGTCCCTCATTATCAATTCAATTCAATTCAATTCAATTCAAGGGCTTTATTGGCATGGGAAACATGTGTTAACATTGCCAAAGCAAGTGAGGTAGACAACATACAAAGTGAATATATAAAGTGAAAAACAACAAAAATTAACAGTAAACATTACACATACAGAAGTTTCAAAACAGTAAAGTATATTATATATATATACAGTGTTCTAACAATGTACAAATGGCTAAAGGACACAAGATAAAATAAATAAGCATAAATATGGGTTGCATTTACAATGGTGTTTGTTCTTCACTGGTTGCCCTTTTCTCGTGGCAACAGGTCACAAATCTTGCTGCTGTGATGGCACACTGTGGAATTTCACCCAGTAGATATGGGAGTTTTTCAAAATTGGATTTGTTTTCGAATTCTTTGTGGATCTGTGTAATCTGAGGGAAATATGTCTCTCTAATATGGTCATACATTGGGCAGGAGGTTAGGAAGTGCAGCTCAGTTTCCACCTCATTTTGTGGGCAGTGAGCACATAGCCTGTCTTCTCTTGAGAGCCATGTCTGCCTACGGCGGCCTTTCTCAATAGCAAGGCTATGCTCACTGAGTCTGTACATAGTCAAGGCTTTCCTTAATATTATCTCACACCCTACAAAACCATCCTCCATATTTGGAAAGCAGGATATCAAGATGCACAGTGCATACTGAAACACTGTTCACTCCCTAAAGGCCTTCGTGACTACTACTACCTTGGAGAGGTTACCTAGCGCAGGGTTCCCACCCCATAAATAAAAAGTATTCAGACCCAATGTATGTATAATAACAACTGAACTATTACATTTACATAAGTATTGAGACCCTTTACTCAGAACTTTGTTGAAGCATCTTTGGCAGCAACTACAGCCTTGAGTCTTCTTTGGTATGATGTTACAAGCTTGGCACACCTTTATTTCGGGAGTTTCTCCCAATCTTCTCTGCAGATCCTCTCAACCTCTGTCAGGTTGGATGGGGAGTATTGGTGCACAGCTATTTTCAGGTCTCTTCAGAGATGTTTGATCGGGTTCAAGTCCGGGCTCTGGATGTGCCACTCAAGGACATTCAAAGAGTTGTTCCGTAGCCACTCCTGTGTTGTCTTGGCTGTGTGCTTAGGGTCGTTGTCCTGTTAGAAGGTGAACGTTCACACAAGTCTGAGGTCCTCAGTGCTCTGGAGCAGGTTTTCATCAAGGATCAATCTGTACTTTGCTCAGTTCATCTTTAACTCGATCCTGACTAGTCTCACAGTCCCTACCGCTGAAAAACATCCCCACAGCTGCCACCACCATACTTCACCGTGGAGATAGTGCCAGGATTCCTTCAGACGTGACGCTTGGCATTCAGGCCAAAGAGTTCAATCTTGTTTCATCAGACCAGAGAATCTTGTTTCTCATGGTCTGAGAGTCTTTAGGTGCCTTTTGGCAAACTCCAAGCAGGCTGTCATGTGCCTTTACTTAGGAGTGGCTTCATTCTGGCCACTCTACCATAAAGGCCTGATTGGTGGAGTGCTGCAGGTTCCTGGTCACCTCCCGTACCAAGGCCCTTCTCCCCCGATTGCTCAGTTTGAACGGGCGGCCAGCTCTAGGAAGAGTCTTGGTGGTTCCAAACTTCTTCCCTTTAAGAATGACGGAAGCCACTGTGTTCTTGGGGACCTTCAATGCTGCAGACATTTTTTGTAACCCTTCCCCAGATCTAATTCTCTGCAAAATCCTGTCTCAGAGCTCTACGGACAATTCCTTCAACCTTTTGCTCTGACATGCACTGTAAACTGTGGGACCTCATATAGACAGGTGTGGGCTTTTCCAAATCATGTCCAATCAATTGAATTTACCACAGGTGGACAATCAAGTTGTAGAAACATCTCAAGGACGATCAATAGAAACAGGATGCACCCGAGCTCAATTTCGAATCACATGTAACAAAGTGTCTGAATACTTCTGCAAATAAGGTATTTATCTATTTTATTTTATTTTTAAATACCTGTTAGTGAAGGAAGAATGATCTTGGCGAAGGAGAAATGCTCACAAACAGGGATGGAAACAGATTTGTGCACAAAATTTGAGAGAAATATGCTTTTTGTGCATAAAACTTTACATGTTGCATTGTTCACTGTATATATACACACACATATAACACTACCGTTCAAAAGTTTGGCGTCACTTTGAAATATCCTTGTTTTTGAAAGAAAAGCCATGTTTTTGTCCATTAAAATAACATCAAGTTGATCCGAAATACAGTGTAGACATTGTTAATTGTTGTAAATTACTATTGTAGCTGGAAACGGCAGATTTTTTTAGGTAATATCTACATAGGCGTACAGAGGCCCATTATCTCCAACCATCACTCCTGTGTTCCAATTGCATGTTGTGTTAGCTAATCCAAGTTTATCATTTGAAAAGGCTAATTGATTAATAGAAAACCCTTTTGCAATTACGTTAGCACAGTTGTCCTGGTTAAAGAACCAATAAAACTGACCTTCTTTAGGCTAGTCGAGTATCTGAAGCATCAGCATTTGTGGGTTCAAAAGGCTCAAAATGGCTAGAATCAAATAACTTTCTTCTGAAACTCATCAGTCTATTCTTGTTCGGAGAAATGAATGCTATTCAATGCAAGAAATTGCCAAGAAACTGAAGATCTCATACAACGTACTACTCCCGTCACAGAACAGCGCAAACTGGCCCTAACCAGAATAGAAAGAGGAGTGGGAGGCCCTGGTACACAACTGTGCAAGAGGACAAGTACATTAGAGTGTTTAGTTTGAGAAACAGATGCCTCACAAGTCCTCAACTGGCAGCTTCATTAAATAATACCCACAAAATAACACTCTCAACGTCAAGGGCAAAGAGGCGGAGACTCTGGGATGCTTGCCTTCTAAGTTTCTTCAAGTGCAGTTTCAAAAACCATCAAGTGCTATGATGAAACTGGCTCTCATGAGGACCGCCACAGGAAAGGAAGACCCAGAGTTACCTCTGCTGGAGAGGATCAGTTCATTAGAGTTACCAGCCTCAGAAATTGCAGGCTAAATAAATGCTCCACAGAGTTCAAGTTACAGACACATCTCAACATCAACTGTTCAGAGGAGACTGCGTGAATTTATTTTCTTATTTTACCTTTATTTAACCATGCAAGTTAGTTAAGAACAAATTCTTATTTTCAATGACGGCCTAGGAACAGTGGGTTAACTGCCTGTTCAGGGGCAGAACGACAGATTTGTACCTTGTCAGCTCGGGGATTTGAACTTGCAACCTTCCGGTTATGAGTCCAACGCTCTAACCACTAGGCTACCCTGCCTAGCAATTCGGCCTTCATGGTCGAATTGCTGTAAAGGAACCACTACTTAAGGACATCAATAATAAGAAGAGACTTGCTTGGGCCAAGAAACACTAGCAATGGACTCTAGACCGGTGGAAATCTGTCCTTTGGTCTGATGAGTCCAAATTTGTGTCTGTGTGAGACGCAGAGTACGTGAACGGATGATCTCCGCATGTGTGGTTCCCACCATGAAGCATGGAGGAGGAGGTGTGATGGTGTGAGGGTGCTTTGCTGGTGACACTGTCTGTGATTTATTTAAAATTCAAGTCGCGCTTAACCAGCATGGCTGCCACAGCATTCTGCAGCGATACACCTTCCTATCTGGTTTGTGCTTAGTGGGACTATCATTTTTTTTTCAACAGGACAGTGACCCGAAACTCACCTCCAGGTTATTTGGCCAAGAAGGAGAGTTATGGAGTGCTGCATCAGATGTCTTGGCCTCCACAATCACACGACCTCAACCCAATTGGACTGCAGAGTGAAGGAAAAGCAGCCAATAAGTGCTCATTTTATGTGGGAGGTCATTCAAGACGATTGGAAAAGCATTCCAGGTGACTACCTCATTTAGCTAGTTGAGAGAATACCAAGTGTGTGAGTAGGGTGGCTACTTTGAAGTATCTAAAATCTAAAATATACTTTGATTTGTTTAACACTTTTTTGGTTACTAGATGATCCCATATGTTCATGTAGATCCCATGATTCATAGTTTTGATGTCTTCACTATTATTATACAATGTAGAAAAACCCTTCAATGAGTAGGTGTGTCCAACATTTTGACTGGTACTGTATATATATATATATATATATATATATATATATATATATATATATATATATGTATGATGGCTTTGGGGTGGGGTGGTGGTGATGAGGAGCTCATTTTTGGGTGGTAGTGGTGGGGTGTATGGGGTGCAGGGGTTGTGATAGTGATTGCCATGGCTGCAGCTGAGGATGAGTAATTGCCTGTCTTGGTGGGAGCGTGTTCTGGAGCTAAAGTCGACTGCTTTCTTCCTGATGTATAGCTCATTTGGATTCCGCCAGCCTTCCACCAGCCTTGGGGCTGTATTATTCATGCCTTGACAGATAGCACTCACTTAAAGCATTGGAATGAAGCCAGGTAGTGGTGGGGCGACACAGGAACATTGCACCTAGAAGCCTGGCAGAGTGAGAGGGGGAGAGAGGGAAAGGTGTATTGTTAGGAAAAGAGGAAGAGGAAAAACGAAAGAGGGAGAGAGGGAAGGGGAGAGAAGTATGAGATGTGAGAGGGAGAGGGAAGGGGAGAGAAGTATGAGATGTGAGAGGGAGAGGGAAGGGGAGAGAAGTATGAGATGTGAGAGGGAGAGGGAAGGGGAGAGAAGTATGAGATGTGAGAGGGAGAGGGAAGGGGAGAGAAGTATGAGATGTGAGAGGGAGAGGGAAGGGGAGAGAAGTATGAGATGTGAGAGGGAGAGGGAAGGGGAAGGGGAGAGAAGTATGAGATGTGAGAGGGAGAGGGAAGGGGAGAGAAGTATGAGATGTGAGAGAGAGAGGGGGGGGGGCTGGCCCGATAAAAGAGTAGAGAACAGGGTGATGTGATCAACCTCTACCCCATCCACCCCTGCCTCCTCCACCATTTCCCCCTCCACCACCGCATCCCTCCACCCCTACACCCCCCCCCCCCCCCCTCCACCTCTACCCCATCCACCCCTGCCTCCTCCACCATCTCCCCCTCCACCATCTCCCCCTACACCCCTACACCCCTCCACCGCCGCCACCTCCAGCTCAGCTACCCCACTGCCTCCTCCGCCACCTCCAGCTCAGCTACCCCACTTCCTCCTCCGCCACCTCCCCCTCCACCATCTCCCCTACACCCCTACACCCCTCCACCCCTCCACCACCGCCACCTCCAGCTCAGCTACCCCACTGCCTCCTCCGCCACCTCCCCCTCCACCATCTCCCCCTACATCCCTACACCCCTCCACCACCGCCACCTCCAGCTCAGCTACCCCACTGCCTCCTCCGCCACCTCCCCCTCCACCATCTTCCCCTACACCCCGTCACCCCTCCACCACCGCCACCTCCAGCTCAGCTACCCCACTGCCTCCTCCGCCACCTCCCCCTCCACCATCTCCCCCTACACCCCTCCACCTCCGCCACCTCCAGCTCAGCTACCCCACTGCCTCCTTGTGCAAATCCAGATAAGGTCACATTAATCATAATGTGCCACATCACCTCCATGCCATCAACCCCCCTCTGTGGAGTATCTGTCTCTGAAATGAACATTTACATATTTAATTGGGAGCTTTATTTTCCAAAAGGAGAGGGGGAGCAGGCGTGTGGGGCAGAACCAAAAGAGGTGAAGTTGACTGGCTCTCTGGGGACTTGTTTTTCAGGGGTTCAATATTTTTTTTAAGTAATAATCTTTGTTAATGTATTTAATCCACTTGTTTTTCTTTGCATCGTGTAACCACTGCCATTATTGAATAAAATATAGTGGCGTCAGCTCCCCTTGGTTTTCAGTCAACTACAGCACTGGGTTTCCCATCTCTTTCTTTTTAGTAATAACCACGTTATCAGAAAAACTCAACCTATAAAACAACATAAGAAACCTTCAAACACGTTTCAAAACCTAGCCCCTCAAATATACTCTGGCACTCTCCTGTATCCCCCTCATCCCTTTCTTCCTCTGCCATTTGTTTATTTTTCCCTTTGTGTTTTCCTCCTCTTTGTTTGGTGGTGTGTTATTATGACAGTCCGTCAGGCCAGCTCCAGTACCTAGCTCTGCTCTAGCCTAGCGTTAGCTAGCAAGTGGTAAACAGGTGGTGTTTACTCCCCCTGCCTGCCTGTTCCCCCGCCCTCCCTCCCTCCCGCAGGAGACACATCAAAGGAAATGACAGATCATGTGTAGCGAGCCCAGGGCCCAGCATTGTGCCAGGGGGATGTGTGATGAGGAGCAAGACAGCAAGGGCAGCCAGACGCTTAGGGCTCTCCATCTCTTCTGGGCTGGGTACATCCTGACCTCTCACCCTCCCTACCCCCCTCCCACTAGCAGCAGCCCCCTAGCCTGCCCATCCCTCCGCACGGCTACCAGCTAAATTACATAAATGTCAAGAGTCCACCACTGTCTCTGTTGGGGAAATGTACCAGGCCCAGTAGACTTTATTTATTTGATTTAACCCTTATTTACCAGGTAAGTTGACTGAGAAAACATTCTAACGTACAGCAACAACCTGCGGAATAGTTACAGGGGAGAGGAGGGGGATGAATGTGCTAGTTGGAAGCTGGGGATGATTCGGTGTGACAAGCCAACAGAACAGGACAGAAACACAGCAGCTGGGCAATAGGCTGGGGGGTGAAAGCAGAGATGGTTATTAGGGAGAGAACTTGATGTACACCAGTTTACATTTACATTTTAGTCATTTAACCAGAGTGACTTGCAGTTAGTGCATTCAACTTAAAATAGCTAGGTGGAACGACCACCTATCACAATCATAGTAAGTACATTCTTACCTCAGTAAAGCAGCTATCAGCAGTCAGTGCTAGTGAGAATAGACAAGTGCGAGTGTTGCTGCAGGAAAGATAAAACATGTTTTTTAGTATGTTTAATTATTATTATTATTGCAGATGGCACATGACACGTTTTCTGTGCTATCATGGTGAGCTAATGATACTTTAGGTATTTTTTCTCTCATGTTTTCTTTGTGCTGATATTCTTGAGCTCTGGTGACTATTACTGCCATCTCTGTTCACGTTAGAAACATATCTCAAACTAACTTTTAAAAACATTTATGGAGTTTGAACTCTATTATGGCAGTGTACTGTCTAACGCAACATATCCAGTGTAGCTAACACAGATGGATAGTGCAGAGGAGGAGGGCTAAACCTCATCCAAGATGTGTCTCACTACGCTAATGTGATTGTTTGAAGTAATTATGTGAGTGGAGAGGACCCTTACAAAAATGTAACATGGTACTACTATGGTACTTCACTTATACCATGGTATAGTCTGAATCATGGAAAAGTATATGGACACTGAAGAGCTCAGTAACTTTCAATGTGGCACCGTCATAGGAAGACACTTTTTCTACAGCTGCCACGGTCAACTGTAAGTGCTATTATTGTGAATTGGAAACGTCTAGGAGCAACAACAGCTCAGCTGCAAAGTGGTAGGCCACACAAGCTCACAGAAAGGGACCGCCAAATGCTGAGTTTTACTACCGAGTTGCCTCTGGAAGCAATGTCAGCACAAAAACTGTTCGTCGGGAGCTTCATAAAATGGGTTTCCATGGCTGAGCAGCCGCACACAAGCCTAAGATCACCATGTGCAATGCCAAGTGTCGGCTGGAGTGGTGTAAATCTCGCCATCATTGGACTCTACCAAGGGAATTCTCTTCAATTATAATCACAGCCGTATATATTCCCCCCAAGCAGACACATCGATGGCCCTGAACAAACTTTATTTGACTCTATGTAAACTGGAAACCACATATCCTGAGGCTGCATTCATTGTAGCTGGGGATTTTAACAAGGCTAATCTGAAAAAAAGACTCCCTAAATTCTATCAGCATATCAATTGCGCAACCAGGGCTGGTAAATCCCTGGATCATTGTTATTCTAACTTCCGCGACGCATATAAGGCCCTCCCCCTCCCTCCTTTCGGAAAAGCTGACAACGACTCCATTTTGTTGCTTCCAGCCTACAGACAGAAACTAAAACAAGAAGCTCCCGCGCTCAGGTCTGTTAAACGCTGGTCCGACCAATCTGATTCCACGCTTCAAGGCTGCTTCGATCACGTGGATTGGGATATGTTCCGTATTGCGTCCAACAACAACATTGACGAATACGCTGATTCGGTGAGCGAGTTCATTAGAAAGTGCATCGGCGATGTTATACCCACAGCAACTATTAAAACATTCCCAAACCAGAAACCGTGGATTGATGGCAGCATTCGCGCGAAACTGAAAGCGTGAACCACTGCTTTTAACCAGGGCAAGGTGACCGGAAACATGACCGAATACAAACAGTGTAGCTATTCCCTCCACAAGGCAATCAAACAAGCTAAGCGTCAGTATAGAGACAAAGTAGAGTTGCAATTCAACGGCTCAGACACAAGAGGTATGTGGCAGGGTCTACAGTCAATCACGGATTACAAAAAGAAAACCAGCCCCGTCGCGGACCAGGATGTCTTGCTCCCAGGCAGTCTAAATAACTTCTTTGCTCGCTTTGAGGACAGTACAGTGCCACTGACACGGCCCGCTACCAAAACCTGCGGACTCTCCTTCACTGCAACCGACGTGAGTAAAATATTTAAACGTGTTAACCCTCGCAAGGCTGCAGGCCCAGACGGCATCCCCAGCCCCGTCCTCAGAGCATGCGCAGACCAGCTGGCTGGTGTGTTTACGGACATATTCAATCAATCCTTATCCCAGTCTGCTGTTCCCACATGCTTCAAGAGGGCCACCATTGTTCCTGTTCCCAAGAAAGCTAAGGTAACTGAGCTAAACGACTACTGCCCCGTAGCGCTCACTTCCGTCATCATGAAGTGCTTTGAGAGACTAGTCAAGGACCATATCACATCCACCCTACCTGACACCCTAGACCCACTCCAATTTGCGTACCGCCCCAATAGATCCACAGACGAAGCAATCGCAACCACACTGCACACTGCCGTAACCCATCTGGACAAGAGGAATACCTATGTGAGAATGCTGTTCATCGACTATAGCTCAGCATTTAACACCATAGTACCCTCCAAACTCGTCATCAGGCTCGACACCCTGGGTCTCGACCCCGCCCTGTGTAACTGGGTACTGGACTTCCTGACGGGCTGCCCCCCAGGTGGTGAGGGTAGGTAACAACATCTCCACCCCGCTGATCCTCAACAAAGGTGCGTTCTGAGCTCTCTCCTGTACTCCCTGTTCACCCACGACTGCGTGGCCATGCACGCCTCCAGCTCAATCATCAAGTTTGCGGACGACACTACAGTGGTAGGCTTGATTACCAACAACGACGAGATGGCCTACAGGGAGGAGGTGAGGGCCCTCGGAGTGTGGTGTCAGGAAAATAACCTCACACTCAATGTCAACAAAACATAGGAGATTATTGTGGACTTCAGGAAACAGCAGAGGGAGCACCCCCCTATCCACATCGACGGGACAGTAGTGGAGAGGGTAGTATGTTTTAAGTTCCTCGGCGTACACAGCACGGACAAACTGAATTGGTCCACCCAAACAGACAGCGTTGTGAAGAAGGCGCAGCAGCGCCTCTTCAACCTCAGGAGGCTGAAGCACACACCAAAAGGAGGCTGAAGCACACACCAAAAGCTCTTCTACAGATGCACAATCGAGAGCATCCTTTCGGGCTGTATCACCGCCTGGTACGGAAACTGCTCCGCCCACAACCGTAAGGCTCTCCAGAGGGTAGTGAGGTCTGCACAACGCATCACCGGGGGCAAACTACCTGCCCTCCAGGACACCTACACCACCCGATGTCACAGGAAGGCCATAAAGATCATCAAGGACAAAAACCACCCGAGCCACTGCCTGTTCACCCCGCTATCATCCAGAAGGCGAGGTCAGTACAGGTGCATCAAAGCAGGGACCGAGAGACTGAAAAACAGCTTCTATCTCAAGGCCATCAGACTGATAAACAGCCACCACTAACATTGAGTGGATGTTGCCAACATACTAACTCAACTGCAGCCACTTTAATAATAGAAATAGATGGAAATTGATGTATAAAAATGTATCACTAGCCACTTTAAACAATGCCACTTAATATAATGTATACATACCCTACATTACTCATCTCATATGTACAGTGGGGCAAAAAAGTATTTAGTCAGCCACCAATTGTGCAAGTTCTCCCACTTAAAAAGATGAGAGAGGCCTGTAATTTTCATCATAGGTACACTTCAACTATGACAGACAAAATGAGAGAAAAAAATCCTCCATGCAAATTTCCTCTAGAGCGGTGATGTTTTGGGGCTGTTGCTCGGCAATACGGACTTTCAACTCCCTCCAAAGATTTTCTATGGGGTTGAGATCTGGAGACTGGCTAGGCCACTCCAGGACCTTGTAATGCTTCTTACGAAGCCACTCCTTCTTTGCCCGGGCGGTGTGTTTGGGATCATTGCCATGCTGAAAGACCCAGCCACGTTTCATCTTCAATGCCCTTGCTGATGGAAGGCGGTTTTCAGTCAAAATCTCACGATACATGGCCCCATTCATTCTTTCCTTTACATGGATCAGTCGTCCTGGTCCCTTTGCAGAAAAACAGCCCCAAATCATGATGTTTCCACCCCCATGCTTCACAGTAGGTATGGTGTTCTTTGGATGCAACTCAACATTCTTTGTCCTCCAAACATGACGAGTTGAGTTTTTCCAAAAAGTTGGTATTTTGGTTTCATCTGACCATATTACATTCTCCCAATCTTCTTCTGGATCATCCAAATGCTCTCTAGCAAAATTCAGACGGGCCTGGACATGTACTGGCTTAAGCAGGGGGACTCGTCTGGCACTGCAGGATTTGAGTCCCTGGCGGCGTAGTATGTTACTGATGGTAGGCTTTGTTACTTTGGTCCCAGCTCTCTGCAGGTCATTCACTAGGTCCCCCCGTGTGGTTCTGGCATTTTTGCTCACCGTTCCTGTGATCATTTTGACCCCACGGGGTGAGATCTTGCGTGGAGCCCCAGATCGAGGGAGATTATCATTGGTCTTGTATGTCCTCCATTTCCTAATAATTGCTCCCACAGTTGATTTCTTCAAACCAAGCTGCTTACCTATTGCAGATTCAGTCTACCCAGCCTGGTGCAGGTCTACCATTTTGTTTCTGGTGTCCTTTGACAGCTCTTTGGTCTTGGCCATAGTGGAGTTTGGAGTGTGTGTATGAATTTTCTTTTTTAATCCTAGTACTGAATATAATGTGTGTAAATATAATCAAGAATTAGAACAATGACTGTCTGTTCCTTGGTAGAAATGAATGAACTATATCACCAGAAGGCTTATCTTCAGAAGCATGTCCTTGGCTCGTATATTATCTTAATAGGGAGAGACGATGTGAGAACCATGCAGCCTTTGTATTAGAACGGAGATGGCACGGGTTGGTACTGGAACTAATGACGTCATTTTAAGTTTATAACCTGTGGTAAAATGTGTAAGGAGTAGTACTCTCGTGAATAAAATCTGCTGTTTGACTTTAAGACTGGGCTCTGTCCATTACTATAAAATAAGGGTCTTACAAATCCTTATGAATTGACAGAGTGTTTAATTTTAATTGGGTGTTAAAACATAGAGCAATTTAATTCCTGCAACAGTGTGACTGTTTGAGGTTGTGGACAGGTGTCTTTTATATTGATAACAAGTTCAAACAGGTGCCATTAATACAGGTAACGAGTGGAGGACAGAGGAGCCTCTTAAAGAAGAAGTTACAGGTCTGTGAGAGCCAGAAATCTTGCTTGTTTGTAGGTGACCAAATACTTATTTTCCACCATAATTTGCAAATAAATTCATTAAAAATCCTACAATGTGATTTTCTGGATTTTTATTCTTCTCATTTTTTCTCTGTCATAGTTGAAGTGTACCTATGATGAAAATTACAGGCCTCTCTCATCTTTTTAAGTGGGAGAACTTGCACAATTGGTGGCTGACTAAATACTTTTTTTCCCCACTGTATATGTATATACTGTACTCTATATCATCTACTGCATCTTGCCATCTTTATGTAATACATGTATCACTAGCCACTTTAAACTATGCCACTTTTATGTTTACTTACCCTACATTACTCATCCCATATGTATATACTGTACTCGATACCATTTACTGCATCTTGCCTATGCCGTTCTGTACCATCACTCATTCATATATCTTTATGTACACATTGTTATCCCTTTACACTTGTGTGTATAAGGTAGTAGTTGAGGAATTGTTAGGTTAGATTACTCGTTGGTTATTACTGCATTGTCAGAACTAGAAGCACAAGCATTTCTCTACACTCGTATTAACATCTGCTAACCATGTGTATGTGACAAATGAAATTTTATTTGATTAGATTTTTGAGCAGTGGAAACGCATTCTCTGGAGTGACGAATCACGCGTCACCATTTGGCAGTCTGAAAGACTAATCTGGGTTTGGCGGATGCCAGGAGAACGCTACCTGCCTGAATGCATAGTGCCAACTGTAAAGTTTGGTGGAGGAAGAATAATGTTCTGGAGCTGTTTTTAATGGTTCTGAGGGGAAATCTCAATGCTACAACATACAATGACATTTTAGACAATACTGTGCTTCCAACTTTGTGGCAACAGTTTGGGGAAAGCCCTTTCCTGTTTCAGCATAACAATGCCCCCATGCACAAAGTGAGGTCCATACAGAAATGGTTTGTCAACCCAATCGAACACCTTTGAGATGAATTCGAATAGCCCAACATCAGTGCCTGGCCTCACTAAAGCTCCTGTGGCTGAATGGAAGCAAGTCCCCCGCAGCAATGTTTCAACATCTAGTGGAAAGCCTTCCCAGAAGAGTGGGGGCTGTTAGAGCAGCAAAGGGGGGACCAACTCCATATTAATGCCCATGATTTTGGAATGAGATGTTCGATGAGCAGGTGTCCACCTAAATAATACCATGGTATAGATGTGGATCATAGAAATATCATTGTTTTAAACTGCATTATACATTCTACCATGGTAACACACAGTTATGATAAATTATACCAGTTATTAATAATTATCTTTATTTATTGTGCGTTTCCATAGTACAATGGCAGTATAATTACATTTGACATTTTAGTCCTTTAGCAGAGTGAGTGCATACATTTTCATACTGGTCCCCCATGGGAATCGAACCCACAACCCTGAAGTTGCAAGTGCCATGCTCTACCATCTTCATTAATTTAATGCATTAAATAAATAAACCATCCCAAGGTCAAAAGAGGTTGGTTGGTATTATATTGGTGAATTTATATACCAGTATGGGCAAGTTTCTGATAAAGTCAGAGGCAGACTACTATTGTTTGTCCTAGTTTGTCTCTAACATCAAAGAAAATTGAAATAGTTGCTGCAAAAAGGGTAATACTTTCTGTATTAATAGTACTGTTTTTTGCTCATGTTTGGTTTCCCTGTGTTGCCAACCTGAAATGTGGGAAAATGTGAGATATATGGTAGCCTAATCTTTGGCATTTTGTAATAATTTCCAGTATTTATAATCAAGGTGTTTATAATCTCACTCTAGAGTGGCTCTCGCCTGCCTGGTCAAATGAATGAGAGTATTTTAAATGTTAACATCACAGTGAGCGAAATATACAGCATAGGATATGAAACACCAAATTAAGCAGAGTATTATTTTATTATTGTTGTTATTTTTGATGATGTTTTGATAGTTAAATTAATTTATAAAAGTCCGTTAGCATAGAAGCTGCTGTTGGCTAAAGTTAGCTTGAGTCAAGCTAGCCTGTTGTTGTCATGGCGACAGGACCAACTAACGTTCACACATTGTAAACAAAAGGAAACATTGTAACTGTTTTTTGGGATATGTTGAGAATTACATGATAAACATGTATCTGAGATAAGATGATAATTAATACCTTTTCACAAATAGTTTTTTTAGTATGTTGGCTTTTTAGAATTGTATAGCCAAGTCAGTTGAGTGAGAGAGAGTGAACTGAATTGAAGAGAGAACACAAAACAAACTATTTTAAATCGTCAAGGTTTCAGACTCCCTTCATTCTTCTCACCATACCCTATCCAGGTTGTGGTTTTTCACTATGAGCTAAAAGGTTTAAGAGAGTACTAGGCCTACGCTTTTCCATTGCAAAGCAAGTAGTCAATGTTGCATTATGTGAGTACCAGAGTACCAAAAATTACTACGTTTTTTAGGATGGTCCGGTGAGACACAGTCCAACATAATACATTGTAAACAACAACCCTGCTTTCTTGTTTCACTACATGCTGCCAGTACAAAACCATGTTTTTTATTCATTTTGTACCATGGTAGCAAGTACAATAAAAAAAATATCATGTTTTCTTTTATCACTACCATGGCAGGAAAATACCATGGCACTGGGGCAAATACCATGGTATTTTCATGCCATGGTAGGACAATGAAAAACTACCATGATGGTATCATGTTTTTTTGGTATTTGCACTAGTACCATGGCATGTTTTTCACTGCACTACCATGGTATATTTTTGTATACCATGGTAGTGGTAGGGGCAAATGAAGGGGGCTGGGGGGAAGGGCAATTGCAGGGGTAAGGGGAGGGGTAAGGGATAGGTATGGGGCAAGGGCAGGGGGCTGGGATAAGGGGGCTGGTTCTGGGGCAAGGGCAGGGGCAGGGGGCTGGTTTTGGAGGAGGGGCAGGCGGCTGGAGAAAGGGAAGGGGAAAATGAAGGGGTTGGGACTGGGGAATGTGCAGGGGTAAGGGCAGGGGGCTGGGTATGGGTATGGGGCAGGGGAAGGGGGCTGAGTTAGGGGCAAGGGCAGGGGACTAGGGGCTGGGGAAAGGGAAGGGGGCTGGGGAATGTGCAGGGGTAAGAGCAGGGGGCTGGGTATGGGTATGGGACAAGGGAAGGGGGCTGAGTTAGGGGCAAGGGCAAGGGACTAGGGGCTGGGGCAAGGGAAGGGGGCTGGGGGAGGTGCAGGGGGATGGTTTTGGGGCAAGGTCAGGGGCTGCGCCAAGGGCAGGGGAAAATATGAGGGCTGGGGCTAGGGAAAGTGCAGGGGTAAGGGCAGGGGTAAGTTGATGGACATGGGGAAAGTAATGGTGCTGAAGAAGAGGTGA
Organism: Oncorhynchus kisutch; assembly: GCF_002021735.2. Taxonomy (NCBI): domain Eukaryota; kingdom Metazoa; phylum Chordata; class Actinopteri; order Salmoniformes; family Salmonidae; genus Oncorhynchus; species Oncorhynchus kisutch. The sequence continues at coordinate 40,148,289 of NC_034180.2, forward strand.
GTAGGGGGCTGAGGAAGAGACGGGCTGAAGAAGAGGCTGGGTACTGGGCTGAGGCAGAGGAAAAGACTGGGGCTGAAGAAGAGGTGAGTAGGGGGCTGAGGAAGAGACGGGCTGAAGAAGAGGCTGGGTACTGGGCTGAGGCAGAGGAAAAGACTGGGGCTGAAGAAGAGGTGAGTAGGGGGCTGAGGAAGAGACGGGCTGAAGAAGAGGCTGGGTACTGGGCTGAGGCAGAGGAAAAGACGGGCTGAAGAAGAGGCTGGGTACGCGGCTGAGGCAGAGGAAAAGACTGGGGCTGAAGAAGAGGTGAGTAGGGGGCTGAGGAAGAGACGGGCTGAAGAAGAGGCTGGGTACTGGGCTGAGGCAGAGGAAAAGACTGGTGCTGAAGAAGAGGCTGGGTACGCGGCTGAGGCAGAGGAAAAGACTGGGGCTGAAGAAGAGGTGAGTAGGGGGCTGAGGAAGAGACGGGCTGAAGAAGAGGCTGGGTACTGGGCTGAGGCAGAGGAAAAGACTGGTGCTGAAGAAGAGGCTGGGTACGCGGCTGAGGCAGAGGAAAAGACTGGGGCTGAAGATAAGGCTGGGTACGGGGCTGAGGCAGAGGAAGAGTCTGGAGCTGCCTGGCAGCCTGAGTTGGTGCTGGGTATGTGTTTGTCTGCATGGGTTTGATTCCAATGGCTCTACTGCATTGACTGTCTCCCATTACAGCTATCACACTACAATGAATCACAACAGGGACTTGATGTTTTACAATGCCATCTCTGTGTTGGCTGTGTGTACAAACTATACCATAGTGTGTGTTGTATTATCCAGTATAAAATCCACAATTAGAGCACACAGAATACACCCAAATTGCAGTGGCTGCCTGAGCCTCCCCTCCCTCAGAACCACACAGCTTTTGTTCTCTTCTCCCCCTCTCTCTGACTCTCATTCACCCTCTACCCCTCTTTCCTCTCCCCCTCTCTTTCTCTATCTTGCGGTCTATTGCTCTCTCTCCCTCTCCCTCTCACACTCCTCTTTCTCTTGCTCTCTCTCTCTCTCTCCCTCTCCCTCTGTCTTTCTCCCCCTTCCATTCTCTCTCCAACTCTCCTCTCCCAATCTCTCCTTTTCTCCACCGACCCCCCCCCCCCCCCCCCCCCCCCTATATATCTCTCTCTCTTTCTATCTCTCCCTGACTTTCTGCTGTCTGTGAGGATGGCAAATCCCTGTTGGATTTCCGGAGGATATCACCATGGAGATGGCGCTCTGCCATGCGTGCCAATAGATCCTGTTAGATAGGGACACATCGAGAGGTGCACGGAACTCCTCTAACAGCTCTAACAATTTCTCCCTCTCTAGGCAGACAGGGGATGAGGTAGAAAAGGAGACAATTTAGGTATAAAGAGAGAGGATGGTGGCAAGAAGAGAGAGAGAGAGGTGAAGAGTGAGTGAGAATGGGGTGTAAGGGATGGAGAGGGAGAGAGAAAGACAGGGGAGATGGTGAGAGTGAGAAAGAGAGAGAGATTGAGAAAGAGAGAGTGAGAGAGAAAGAGAGAGCGAGAGAGAAAGTGAGAGAGAGGCAGGGGAGATATAAAGTAATCAACACTTAGACAAAAAGGTTCCAAAGGGGTTCTTCGGCTGTCCCCATAGCAATACCCATTTTGGTTTCAGGTAGAACCCTTTTTCTTTTCAGGTAGAACAATTCTGGGTTCCATGTAGAACCCTCTGTGGAAAGTGTTCTTGGAAACAAAAGTAGTTCCTTTTAGGTTCTAGATAGCACCTTTTTTTCTAAGAGTGAAGAGTGAAAGCCATGAAGTGCAGCAGTAGTCTCATCCCAGTGTCAGGGAGACAAATAGCACATAATGCTTATGACTGGACAAAGCTTCATCCCTCGCTGTGAACAGGCTTTAATATGGCTGCTAATGAAGCTGTTGTGTAACGCTCACTGTCACCTGCCTGGGATTACACACACACACGCACACACATACACACACACGCACACACACACACACGCACACACACGTACACACACACACACACACACGCGCCGGAAGCATTCACGCATACACATATACACACGCATGTAAGTACACATGCATGTAAGTGCACACATGGACACAGATACAGAGACCCACATACACAAACAAAGACACACACATACACAAACACAGACACACACACAACCACACAAAGACAGAGGTAATCATAATCATGATTCTGAGCTCTCGAAATGGGCTTTCCTTAACATGTACAGTGTTACTTGACTGACCACTTGTTCCCCTTTAGTTGAATGCATTTCATCCAGAATGATCTCTTTAAAAATACAATACAAACCTGAAGTGGCTTTTCTGTTACACAAGGGTGAATTGTCCTTCGATAGCTGCCTTTCATACCAAACACACCTATTGAAGACTACCCTACTTCCTGGTGAAGAAAAGACAGAAGACAAACCCTTTCTGTCCTCCTCTCCTGACGCCAGCAGTATTTCTTTATTTAAATGGCACTTAATATTTACCTGTGGAATGTTAATTGCAGGGTGCAGTCTGAAGGATGTAGTCATGGTAGCAGGGGTTAGATGGTTGAGATGTGGAAAGGACTTGCTGTGAGAAAGCTGAGTATTGTGGGATGCTGATGTGTGTGTCACAGCAACCTCACAGCAAGAGTAGTAGGCTACACCAAGCAGTGGTTGTCAACCGGTGTGCTGTGTGCGGCACACTGGTGTGGCTTGAGGAACTCCTAGGTGTGCCGGGAGACTTCTCCTCATATTGGTCATTTTTTGGAACACTAGCTTATAAACATGACCTGTGGAATGCAGATGGAATTTTGACTTATTAGTACCAGCACCGCTCAGATAGTACATAGAATAGCTCTGTATCGTTGTTTCATGGCCGGTGCACTCAGGCTGTTGTTACAGGCTGTTGTTGCATCATGAGCAAAGTAATTTGTAACATTTTACACTGAGCAAAAATATGTAGGCAACATGTAAACTGTTGGTCCCATGTTTCATGAGCTGAAATAAAACAGCCCAGAAATGTTCCATAAGCACACAAAAATGTTTCTCTCAAATTTTGAGAAAAAATGTGTTTACATCCCTGTTAGTTGGCATTTACCCGTAGCCAAGATAATCCATCCACCTGACAAGTGTGGCATCAAAAGCTGATTAAACAGCATGATCATTACACAGGTGCACCTTGTGCTTGGGTACAGTAATAGGCTGCTGCAGTTTTGTAACACAACACAATGCCACAGATGTCTCAAGTTTTGAAGGAGAGTGCAATTGGAATGCTGACTGCAGGAATGTCCACCAGAGCTGTTGCCAGAGAATGTAACATTAATTTCTCTACCATAAGCCTTACCATAACGTTGTTATAGAGACAGTACGTCCAACCCGGCTTCACAACCGCAGATGAAGTGTATGGCGTCATGTGGGCGAGTGGTTTGCTGATGTCAACTTTGTGAACAGAGTGCCAACATGGTGGCAGTGGGGTTATGGTATGGGCAGGCATAAGCTACCGACAACAAACTAAATTGCATTTTATCGATGGCAATTTGAATGCATAGAGATACTGTGATGAAATCCTGAGGCCCATTGTCGTGCCATTAATCCGCAGCCATCACCTCATGTTTCAGAATGATAATGCACAGCCCCATGTCACAAGGATCTGTACACAATTCCTGGGAGCTAAAAATGCCCCAGTTCTTCCATCTAGCAACGTTTCGGTTATTGGCCCAACGCTCTAACCACTAAGCTACCTGCGATCCTGACTAGTCTCCCAATCTCTCCCGCTGAAAAACATCCCCACAGAATGATACTGCCACCACCATGCTTCACCGTAGGGATGGTGCCAGGTTTCCTTCAGACGTGACGCTTGGCCTTCAGGCCAAAGAGTTGAATCTTGGTTTCATCAGACCTGAGAATCATAGTTCTCATGGTCTGAGAGTCCTGAAACTCCAATTTGGCTGTCATGTGCCTTTTACTGAGGAGTGGCTTCCGTCTGGACACTCTACCATAAAGGCCTGATTGGCCGAGTGCTGCAGAGATGGTTGTCCTTCTGGAGTTCTGTGAGAGTGACCATCGGGTTCTTGGTCCCCTCCCCTCCCTGACCAAGACCTTTCTCCCCCGATTGCTCAGTTTGGCTGGGCTGCCAGCTCTAGGAAGAGTCTTGGTGGTTCCAAACTTCTTCCCCTTAAGAATGATGGAGGCCACTGTGTTCTTTTTTTTGGTACCCTTCCCCAGACCTGTGTCTCAACACAACCCTGTCTCGGAACTCTAGGGACAATTCCTTCAACCTCATGGCTTGTTTTTTGCTCTGACATGCACTGTTTTTGCTCTGACATGCACTATGGATGATCAATAGAAACAGGATGCACCTGAGCTCAATTTCGAGTCTCATAGCAAAGGGTCTGAATACTTATGTAGATAAGATATTTTTCAGTTTATATATATATATATATATATATATATATATGTAAATGTGACCGTCTTTGTGGGTATTGTGTGTAGATTGATGAGGAACATGTTTTGTTTAATCAATTTTAGAATAAGGCTGTAACGTAACACAATGTGTAAAATGTTGAGTGGTCTGAATACTTTCCGAATTAGTGGGATAAAGGACCTGCATTAGTGGGATAAAGGACCTGCATTTAGTGGGATAAAGGACCTGCATTAGTGGGATAAAGGACCTGCATTAGTGGGATAAAGGACCTGCATTAGTGGGATAAAGGACCTGCATTAGTGGGATAAAGGACCTGCATTAGTGGGATAAAGGACCTGCATTAGTGGGATAAAGAGGCATTTGGAGATCATGCATAAAGTTGTTTTTGGTAAATATTGTAATGACATCTTTCAGTAAGGGAGGATTTTAGGACGCACTGAAACATATTTGCAGTAGTAGTACCATGGAACATTATGTAACAATGGAAATACTAACTGGTGTAATTGAGCCCTTTTTATTGGCCAGATAAAAACAATTTCTAGCGATTTTAAACGTTAATCCATTTGAGTGTTTCAATGCAATTAGCAGTATCACTGAGATTGTGAATTGTAAAGTGATTCGGGTGAAAATACATGAATAGCTGTCATGGAGTGACTGTTGCACATTAAGCACAGCTATACAGCCCCTCCATCTGGGTGATGCACTGAAAAGACTGCCTCATCGCTAAAAGCCATCCAGTCTGACAGACAGAGTGGTATGCAATGGAAGACGAGTAGAGGGAAGAGTGAATTTCAACAGCTAGACACCTTCACTCCTTCCCAACTTCCCTCCCTCTCACTCACCTATCCTCCCTGCCAGGCTGGCTGCTTGGCGGTACGTATCCTACTGGGACCAGCCCTTGATTTATTTGGAGGGGCTCTGGAATGGGCCAGGATGAGTGACATTTTAATGTGCTTTTGAGATGTTTGGTCACAAGCACTATTGATCACAGTATCCAGCGACCACCCCCCCACCCACCCACACACACACACACACACCTCCGCCCCCACCCTGGGGAGAGGTGCAGGACCTACAGGAGCCTGCAGGGCTGACAGGCAGGGAATGAGTTTCCTTATGGTCTTAGATTAATGAAATGAGGCCCTTGGTATGGGTGCAGGGGTCAGGCTATTAAGTAATCCCTGGGCCTGCTGAGATTGAGGCTGTCTGCCAGTTGAGCCCGACGCTGGCTGAGTGATGGACACCCGCTCCTTTTGGTCTGTGTGTGTGTGTGTGTGTTTGTGTGGTGTGTGTGTGCGTGTGTGTGTGTGTGTGTGTGTGTGTGTGTGTGTGTGTGTGTGTGTGTGTGTGTGTGTGTGTGTGTGTGTGTGTGTGTGTGTGTGTGTGTGTGTGTGTGTGTGTGTGTGTGTGTGTGTGTGTGTGTGGTGCGTGTGTGTGTGTGTGTGCGCGAGAGAGAGAGAGAGAGAGAGAGGGAGAGAGAGATCATATATCATGCAGCTTTGCAATTCTGAAACAAATAAACACTGGTAAAAGGTCCACAGTTAGCATGTTGCAGTGAGTCAGAATAACCAGTTCTCCACCAATTTAAGAAATGAGACTCATGTATTAGCAGCACACCCCCTATCCTTGAGTGGAGGAGGCTTCCGAGAGGTGCCACATCCGCTTGGAAACGTCCAAAACAGAACGCCTCCACTGACTATAATAACTGCTGATGTAATTTCACTCCTCCGCTCCTTCAACCTAATGCTGTCTATTTGTTCACATTAGGGCCTATTCTGGGCTGAGTGAGTAGGGATAAACACTCTGGGCTGGTGTGAAGGGGAATCAGGAACATTTCACAGCTCAGTAGCCTCTAACTAGCATACCTGAAGTATTTCTGACTCTGTTACCAACCAGCATGGAACACTGCTCTGCTTGGCACCCAAACACGTTGTCGCACTGGTCTCATTGGGACTCTGTCCGTGTGGTTTGTTTGATAGAGGGACCGGGTGCCACATGCGCAAATCAATGCACTCATACACAGACCTGTATCGCACCCAGACTCCCCATGGTTTGATAAGGGAAATGGATTAGGCTCCTGTGATCAATATTCTGGGTGAATACACAGATGATCAGATGATTAGGTTAAAATGTGTCATCTGCTGTAAATGGGACCAGGAGAATACAGTAAATGCATCCCTCTGATTATGCTGTTTCCAATGACCATACTACAACACACATGTACAGCTGCATGTTTCGTTGCAGTCGCCACAACAGAGTCAGACAATGCCAGCTAAATAAACTATTTGTTTTCAGAGGGTAACCCAGGGATGTAATTATCTATTTGTTTTCAGAGGGTAACCCAGGGATGTAATTATCTATTTGTTTTCAGAGGGTAACCCAGGGATGTAATTATCTATTTGTTTTCAGAGGCAAACCCAGGGATGTAATTATCTATTTGTTTTCAGGGGGTAACCCAGGGATGTAATTATCTATTTGTTTTCAGAGGGTAACCCAGGGATGTTATTATCTATTTGTTTTCAGGGGTAACCCAGGGATGTAATTATCTATTTGTTTTCAGAGGGTAACCCAGGGATGTAATTATCTATTTGTTTTCAGAGGGTAACCCAGGGATGAATTATCTATTTGTTTCTGAGGGTAACCCCAGGGATGTAATTATCTATTTGTTTTCAGAGGGTAACCCAGGGATGTAATTATCTATTTGTTTTCAGAGGGTAACCCAGGGATGTAATTATCTATTTGTTTTCAGAGGGTAACCCAGGGATGTAATTATCTATTTGTTTTCAGAGGGTAACCCAGGGATGTAATTATCTATTTGTTTCAGAGGGTAACCCGGGAGGTAATTATCTATTTGTTTTCAGAGGGTAACCCAGGGATGTAATTATCTATTTGTTTTCAGGGGTAACCCAGGGATGTAATTATCTATTTGTTTACAGAGGCTAACCCAGGGATGTAATTATCTATTTGTTTTCAGAGGGTAACCCAGGGATGTAATTATCTATTTGTTTTCAGAGGGTGACCCAGGGATGTAATTATCTATTTGTTTTTCAGAGGGTAACCCAGGGATATAATTATCTATTTTTTGTCAGGGGTAACCCAGGGATGTAATTATCTATTTGTTTTCAGAGGGTAACCCAGGGATGTAATTATCTATTTGTTTTCAGAGGGTAACCAGGGATGTAATTATCTATGTGTTGTCAGAGGGTAACCCAGGTATGTAATTATCTATGTGTTGTCAGAGGGTACCCAGGTATGTAATTATTTATTTGTTTTCAGAGGGTAACCCAGGGATGTAATTATCCATTTGTTTTCAGAGGGTAACCCAGGGATGTAATTATCTATTTGTTTTCAGAGGGTAACCCAGGGATGTAATTATCTATTTGTTTTCAGAGGGTAACCCAGGGATGTAATTATCTATTTGTTTTCAGAGGGTAACCCAGGATGTAATTATCTATTTGTTTTCAGAGGGTAACCCAGGGATGTAATTATCTATTTGTTTTCAGAGGGTAACCCAGGGATGTAATTATCTATGTGTTTTCAGAGTGTAACCCAGGGATGTAATTATCTATTTTGTTTTAATATCATTGTTTNCCACAACCCTGAAGTTGCAAGTGCCATGCTCTACCATTTCATTAATTTAATGCATTAAATAAATAAACCATCCCAAGGTCAAAGAGGTTGGTTGGTATTATATTGGGGAATTTATATACCAGTATGGGCAAGTTTCTGATAAAGTCAGAGGCAGACTACTATTGTTTGTCCTAGTTTGTCTCTAACATCAAAGAAATTGAAATAGTTGCTGCAAAAAGGGTAATACTTTCTGTATTAATAGTACTGTTTTTTGCTCATGTTTGGTTTCCCTGTGTTGCCAACCTGAAATGTGGGAAAATGTGAGATATATGGTAGCCTAATCTTTGGCATTTTGTAATAATTCCAGTATTTATAATCAAGGTGTTTATAATCTCACTCTAGAGTGGCTCTCGCCTGCCTGGTCAAATGAATGAGAGTATTTTAAATGTTAACATCACAGTGAGCGAATATACAGCATAGGATATGAAACACCAAATTAAGCAGAGTATTATTTATTATTGTTGTTATTTTTGATGATGTTTTGATAGTTAAATTAATTTATAAAAGTCCGTTAGCATAGAAGCTGCTGTTGGCTAAAGTTAGCTTGAGTCAAGCTAGCCTGTTGTTGTTCATGGCGACAGGACCAACTAACGTTCACACATTGTAAACAAAAGGAAACATTGTAACTGTTTTTGGGATATGTTGAGAATTACATGATAAACATGTATCTGAGATAAGATGATAATTAATACCTTTTCACAAATAGTTTTTTTAGTATTGGCTTTTTAGAATTGTATAGCCAAGTCAGTTGAGTGAGAGAGAGTGAACTGAATTGAAGAGAGAACACAAAACAAACTATTTTAAATCGTCAAGGTTTCAGACTCCCTTCATTCTTCTCACCATACCCTATCCAGGTTGTGGTTTTTTCACTATGAGCTAAAAGGTTTAAGAGAGTACTAGGCCTACGCTTTTCCATTGCAAAGCAAGTAGTCAATGTTGCATTATGTGAGTACCAGAGTACCAAAAATTACTACGTTTTTTAGGATGGTCCGGTGAGACACAGTCCAACATAATACATTGTAAACAACAACCCTGCTTTCTTGTTTCACTACATGCTGCCAGTACAAAACCATGTTTTTTATTCATTTTGTACCATGGTAGCAAGTACAATAAAAAAAATATCATGTTTTCTTTTATCACTACCATGGCAGGAAAATACCATGGCACTGGGGCAAATACCATGGTATTTTCATGCCATGGTAGGACAATGAAAACTACCATGATGGTATCATGTTTTTTGGTATTTGCACTAGTACCATGGCATGTTTTTCACTGCACTACCATGGTATATTTTGTATACCATGGTAGTGGTAGGGGCAAATGAAGGGGGCTGGGGGAAGGGCAATTGCAGGGGTAAGGGGAGGGGTAAGGGATAGGTATGGGGCAAGGGCAGGGGCTGGGATAAGGGGGCTGGTTCTGGGGCAAGGGCAGGGGCAGGGGGCTGGTTTTGGAGGAGGGGCAGGCGGCTGGAGAAAGGAAGGGGAAAATGAAGGGGTTGGGACTGGGGAATGTGCAGGGGTAAGGGCAGGGGCTGGGTATGGGTATGGGGCAGGGGAAGGGGGCTGAGTTAGGGGCAAGGGCAGGGGACTAGGGGCTGGGGAAAGGGAAGGGGCTGGGGAATGTGCAGGGGTAAGAGCGGGGCTGGTTATGGGTATGGGACAAGGGAAGGGGGCTGAGTTAGGGGCAAGGGCAAGGGACTAGGGGCTGGGGCAAGGGAAGGGGGCTGGGGGAGGTGCAGGGGGATGGTTTTGGGGCAAGGTCAGGGGCTGCGCCAAGGGCAGGGGAAAATATGAGGGCTGGGGCTAGGGAAAGTGCAGGGGTAAGGGCAGGGGTAAGTTGATGGACATGGGGAAAGTAATGGTGCTGAAGAAGAGGTGAGTAGGGGGCTGAGGAAGAGACGGGCTGAAGAAGAGGCTGGGTACTGGGCTGAGGCAGAGGAAAGACTGGGGCTGAAGAAGAGGTGAGGTAGGGGGCTGGGAAGAGACGGGCTGAAGAAGAGGCTGGGTACTGGGCTGAGGCAGAGGAAAAGACTGGGGCTGAAGAAGAGGTGAGTAGGGGGCTGAGGAAGAGACGGCTGAAGAAGAGGCTTGGGTACTGGGCTGAGGCGAGGAAAAGACGGGCTGAAGAAGAGGCTGGGTACGCGGCTGAGGCAGAGGAAAGACTGGGGCTGAAGGAAGAGGTGAGTAGGGGGCTGAGGAAGAGACGGGCTGAAGAAGAGGCTGGGTACTGGGCTGAGGCAGAGGAAACGACTGGTGCTGAAGAAGAGGCTGGGTACGCGGCTGAGGCAGAGGAAAAGACTGGGGCTGAAGAAGAGGTGAGTAGGGGGCTGAGGAAGAGACGGGCTGAAGAAGAGGCTGGGTACTGGGCTGAGGCAGAGGAAAAGACTGGTGCTGAAGAAGAGGCTGGGTACGCGGCTGAGGCAGAGGAAAAGACTGGGGCTGAAGATAAGGCTGGGTACGGGGCTGAGGCAGAGGAAGAGTCTGGAGCTGCCTGGCAGCCTGAGTTGGTGCTGGGTATGTGTTTGTCTGCATGGGTTTGATTCCAATGGCTCTACTGCATTGACTGTCTCCCATTACAGCTATCACACTACAATGAATCACAACAGGGACTTGATGTTTTACAATGCCATCTCTGTGTTGGCTGTGTGTACAAACTATACCATAGTGTGTGTTGTATTATCCAGTATAAAATCCACAATTAGAGCACACAGAATACACCCAAATTGCAGTGGCTGCCTGAGCCTCCCCTCCCTCAGAACCACACAGCTTTTGTTCTCTTCTCCCCCTCTCTCTGACTCTCATTCACCCTCTACCCCTCTTTCCTCTCCCCCTCTCTTTCTCTATCTTGCGGTCTATTGCTCCTCTCTCCCTCTCCCTCTCACACTCCTCTTTTCTCTTGCTCTCTCTCTCCTCTCTCTCTCCCTCTCCCTCTGTCTTTCTCCCCTTCCATTCTCTCTCCCAACTCCTCTCCCAATCTCTCCTTTTCTCCACCGACCCCCCCCCCTCCTCCCCCCCCCCCCCCCCCCCCCCCCCCCCCCCCTATATATCCTCCTCTCTTTCTATCTCTCCCTGACTTTCTGCTGTCTGTGAGGATGGCAAATCCCTGTTGGATTTCCGGAGGATATCACCATGGAGATGGCGCTCTGCCATGCGTGCCAATAGATCCTGTTAGATAGGGACACATCGAGAGGTGCACGGAACTCCTCTAACAGCTCTAACAATTTCTCCCTCTCTAGGCAGACAGGGGATGAGGTAGAAAAGGAGACAATTTAGGTATAAAGAGAGAGGATGGTGGCAAGAAGAGAGAGAGAGAGGTGAAGAGTGAGTGAGAATGGGGGTGTAAGGGATGGAGAGGGAGAGAGAAAGACAGGGGAGATGGTGAGAGTGAGAAAGAGAGAGAGATTGAGAAAGAGAGAGTGAGAGAGAAAGAGAGAGCGAGAGAGAAAGTGAGAGAGAGGCAGGGGAGATATAAAGTAATCAACACTTAGACAAAAAGGTTCCAAAGGGGTTCTTCGGCTGTCCCCATAGCAATACCCATTTTGGTTTCAGGTAGAACCCTTTTTCTTTTCAGGTAGAACAATTCTGGGTTCCATGTAGAACCCTCTGTGGAAAGTGTTCTTGGAAACAAAAGTAGTTCCTTTTAGGTTCTAGATAGCACCTTTTTTTCTAAGAGTGAAGAGTGAAAGCCATGAAGTGCAGCAGTAGTCTCATCCCAGTGTCAGGGAGACAAATAGCACATAATGCTTATGACTGGACAAAGCTTCATCCCTCGCTGTGAACAGGCTTTAATATGGCTGCTAATGAAGCTGTTGTGTAACGCTCACTGTCACCTGCCTGGGATTACACACACACACGCACACACATACACACACACGCACACACACACACACGCACACACACGTACACACACACACACACACACGCGCCGGAAGCATTCACGCATACACATATACACACGCATGTAAGTACACATGCATGTAAGTGCACACATGGACACAGATACAGAGACCCACATACACAAACAAAGACACACACATACACAAACACAGACACACACACAACCACACAAAGACAGAGGTAATCATAATCATGATTCTGAGCTCTCGAAATGGGCTTTCCTTAACATGTACAGTGTTACTTGACTGACCACTTGTTCCCCTTTAGTTGAATGCATTTCATCCAGAATGATCTCTTTAAAAATACAATACAAACCTGAAGTGGCTTTTCTGTTACACAAGGGTGAATTGTCCTTCGATAGCTGCCTTTCATACCAAACACACCTATTGAAGACTACCCTACTTCCTGGTGAAGAAAAGACAGAAGACAAACCCTTTCTGTCCTCCTCTCCTGACGCCAGCAGTATTTCTTTATTTAAATGGCACTTAATATTTACCTGTGGAATGTTAATTGCAGGGTGCAGTCTGAAGGATGTAGTCATGGTAGCAGGGGTTAGATGGTTGAGATGTGGAAAGGACTTGCTGTGAGAAAGCTGAGTATTGTGGGATGCTGATGTGTGTGTCACAGCAACCTCACAGCAAGAGTAGTAGGCTACACCAAGCAGTGGTTGTCAACCGGTGTGCTGTGTGCGGCACACTGGTGTGGCTTGAGGAACTCCTAGGTGTGCCGGGAGACTTCTCCTCATATTGGTCATTTTTGGAACACTAGCTTATAAACATGACCTGTGGAATGCAGATGGAATTTTGACTTATTAGTACCAGCACCGCTCAGATAGTACATAGAATAGCTCTGTATCGTTGTTTCATGGCCGGTGCACTCAGGCTGTTGTTACAGGCTGTTGTTGCATCATGAGCAAAGTAATTTGTAACATTTTACACTGAGCAAAAATATGTAGGCAACATGTAAACTGTTGGTCCCATGTTTCATGAGCTGAAATAAAACAGCCCAGAAATGTTCCATAAGCACACAAAAAATGTTTCTCTCAAATTTTGAGAAAAAATGTGTTTACATCCCTGTTAGTTGGCATTTACCCGTAGCCAAGATAATCCATCCACCTGACAAGTGTGGCATCAAAAGCTGATTAAACAGCATGATCATTACACAGGTGCACCTTGTGCTTGGGTACAGTAATAGGCTGCTGCAGTTTTGTAACACAACACAATGCCACAGATGTCTCAAGTTTTGAAGGAGAGTGCAATTGGAATGCTGACTGCAGGAATGTCCACCAGAGCTGTTGCCAGAGAATGTAACATTAATTTCTCTACCATAAGCCTTACCATAACGTTGTTATAGAGACAGTACGTCCAACCCGGCTTCACAACCGCAGATGAAGTGTATGGCGTCATGTGGGCGAGTGGTTTGCTGATGTCAACTTTGTGAACAGAGTGCCAACATGGTGGCAGTGGGGTTATGGTATGGGCAGGCATAAGCTACCGACAACAAACTAAATTGCATTTTATCGATGGCAATTTGAATGCATAGAGATACTGTGATGAAATCCTGAGGCCCATTGTCGTGCCATTAATCCGCAGCCATCACCTCATGTTTCAGAATGATAATGCACAGCCCCATGTCACAAGGATCTGTACACAATTCCTGGGAGCTAAAAATGCCCCAGTTCTTCCATCTAGCAACGTTTCGGTTATTGGCCCAACGCTCTAACCACTAAGCTACCTGCGATCCTGACTAGTCTCCCAATCTCTCCCGCTGAAAAACATCCCCACAGAATGATACTGCCACCACCATGCTTCACCGTAGGGATGGTGCCAGGTTTCCTTCAGACGTGACGCTTGGCCTTCAGGCCAAAGAGTTGAATCTTGGTTTCATCAGACCTGAGAATCATAGTTCTCATGGTCTGAGAGTCCTGAAACTCCAATTTGGCTGTCATGTGCCTTTTACTGAGGAGTGGCTTCCGTCTGGACACTCTACCATAAAGGCCTGATTGGCCGAGTGCTGCAGAGATGGTTGTCCTTCTGGAGTTCTGTGAGAGTGACCATCGGGTTCTTGGTCCCCTCCCCTCCCTGACCAAGACCTTTCTCCCCCGATTGCTCAGTTTGGCTGGGCTGCCAGCTCTAGGAAGAGTCTTGGTGGTTCCAAACTTCTTCCCCTTAAGAATGATGGAGGCCACTGTGTTCTTTTTTTTGGTACCCTTCCCCAGACCTGTGTCTCAACACAACCCTGTCTCGGAACTCTAGGGACAATTCCTTCAACCTCATGGCTTGTTTTTTGCTCTGACATGCACTGTTTTTGCTCTGACATGCACTATGGATGATCAATAGAAACAGGATGCACCTGAGCTCAATTTCGAGTCTCATAGCAAAGGGTCTGAATACTTATGTAGATAAGATATTTTTCAGTTTATATATATATATATATATATATATATATATATGTAAATGTGACCGTCTTTGTGGGGTATTGTGTGTAGATTGATGAGGAACATGTTTTGTTTAATCAATTTTAGAATAAGGCTGTAACGTAACACAATGTGTAAAATGTTGAGTGGTCTGAATACTTTCCGAATTAGTGGGATAAAGGACCTGCATTAGTGGGATAAAGGACCTGCATTTAGTGGGATAAAGGACCTGCATTAGTGGGATAAAGGACCTGCATTAGTGGGATAAAGGACCTGCATTAGTGGGATAAAGGACCTGCATTAGTGGGATAAAGGACCTGCATTAGTGGGATAAAGGACCTGCATTAGTGGGATAAAGAGGCATTTGGAGATCATGCATAAAGTTGTTTTGGTAAATATTGTAATGACATCTTTCAGTAAGGGAGGATTTTAGGACGCACTGAAACATATTTGCAGTAGTAGTACCATGGAACATTATGTAACAATGGAAATACTAACTGGTGTAATTGAGCCCTTTTTATTGGCCAGATAAAAACAATTTCTAGCGATTTTAAACGTTAATCCATTTGAGTGTTTCAATGCAATTAGCAGTATCACTGAGATTGTGAATTGTAAAGTGATTCGGGTGAAAATACATGAATAGCTGTCATGGAGTGACTGTTGCACATTAAGCACAGCTATACAGCCCCTCCATCTGGGTGATGCACTGAAAAGACTGCCTCATCGCTAAAAGCCATCCAGTCTGACAGACAGAGTGGTATGCAATGGAAGACGAGTAGAGGGAAGAGTGAATTTCAACAGCTAGACACCTTCACTCCTTCCCAACTTCCCTCCCTCTCACTCACCTATCCTCCCTGCCAGGCTGGCTGCTTGGCGGTACGTATCCTACTGGGACCAGCCCTTGATTTATTTGGAGGGGCTCTGGAATGGGCCAGGATGAGTGACATTTTAATGTGCTTTTGAGATGTTTGGTCACAAGCACTAT